>NC_026149.1:6425698-6627602 GCF_000512975.1 Sesamum indicum | reverse complement strand
TGAACTAGGTTGGTCTCGTTAGAACCGTTAGGTCGAGGCGAGTCCAGTGGTGGTTGTTCGTGATCGTGGGTCGCTCCAGTGCCGGTGAATCGACGATCGAAAGGTGCGGTGTTCGTGCTAAAAATTCATTATTTACGATTGATAAAACTTGAAATTGTTTGTGGGGAAGTGCTAAAAATTCATTATTTACGATTGATAAAACTTGAAATTGTTTGTGGGGAAATGTTCGTCTCATCAATGGGAGTCGAACGGTATATTTGATGATTGACAACTCACCATAATAGTGTCGAAATTTTAACGAGAAGTTGACAACAATTCGTTGTAAAATAAAATAATTTTTTTTAAAAAAAAAAAAATTTGTCACCGCGGTTTTGAACCGCGGTGACACATTAAAAAATTATTTTTTTTAAAAAACAATGTCACCGTGGTTTGTGACCACGGTGACATAAGGAATTTTTTTTTTTTAAAATAAAAAATTGTGGCACCGCGGTTACTAACCGCGGTGCCACTCACTTTTCTAACCCTTTCATTTTCACTCTACTTTATTAACTTTTTTTTTTTTTTTTGCATTTTTTTAATAAATTCCCCCACCATATAGTGCTACTTAGAATTGTGAGCACATGTTCACCAAAACAGTACGAACCACTGTCCAGATGAAAAGAGACATATTGGATGAGATGCGGGTGGATCAAGTAACTTATATTTATATTATACGTACATTTATATCGTAAATTAAATGCGTATTAATTTACATCTTTTTATTTATTACAGTTCATTTGGCAGTTGTATGACATGGACTCGGATGTCACCATGGATTACGCCGCTGATTTGAACCCCCAGTCGTGGAGATCATCATGTTCATTGGTATTCTATGCAATAGTGAAAATGCATCGTCTCGAACGGGTTCTTCGTCGATTCTGGATGAGGCAAAATATTCCAAAAGCGACGGATACTCGGAATATGAGCCTCTATTAGATCTCCAGAAAAAACCACACGGGCACAGATTGACACCTACAACACATACAATACATCACTAGATGGCAAAGACGATATGACACAATTGTACAGAGACACCCATTTCCAATAGAAGAGAAACAGAACGAGGTTATTGGGAATGTTATTACAACATAACACGAAATTTCGTGTCGTCATCTACTGATAGACGTGTGGAAAGCGGGTACCAACCTAGAGACGCACCTATGTTGCAAGTTGTGATACGTTGTTATATAATATCACATACTTTACTTCAAATATTTTTTTTTTACAACATAAGGCTCATTATTTTTCTACAATCTTCAGGCAGACAAGGTGAATGCCCTTGAAGCTTTGAGTCAATCTAGACCACTAAATATTGAAGAATATAGTCAATTGGTAGATAGATTGGAATACGGATTACATATTATCAAGGAAGCCATAACCCATCAGCCACAATAAATTGCTTCTCCATCCGATGATGCTCCCACAACATTCCACAGGCAAAGAAAAAGTTCTAGCCGAATGTCTATTGGTTCAGTTGAACATCATGATGTTGGCGTAGATATAGCTGGTCCTTCTACAGTATATACACTTCAAAATCATTATGTGCCTAACCGCCTCATAATTATTACATGAATTAACCGCCTCAAGATGATTGGTTTCAACCGGCTCCATATATGTCAAACCAAACACAAGATTGTTCTTCACAAGTACATCTTAACATTGGTCTTAGTATTAATCAACCATATGTACCAAGATAAAATATTTCACAAATTTCATTTCCATCGTTTAGTACATATCGTGATAATGTGGAGTCTAGTTCTGTAACAATATCAAGTTGGTTCGGTGGTAATGATAATGAGGTGCAAAATGAGCCAATGCAAAATGTGGGTGAGAAAATAAGAAGACCTCGGTGTCAACGTCACGGAAACAATTGTGGAACGGGTGAACATTTTTGACATTTGAAATCCTATATTATTGTATTTTTTACGATTGTACAAAAAAATATAATTACATTTGTATACTTAACTATAATTTTTTAAATTAATACAATTTTAATATTATGATATTTTGGACTTTAATATATTATTAAAAATTAATTTATAAAAAATTTAATTAAACAAAATTCAAAAATAAAAAACAACCAAGTCGCAGTTAGAAACTACAACTTGGTGTCGTGATTTCAAACCACAACACCGTTATTTTTTTTAAAAAAATAATTTTTTGATTCGAGTCGTGTTTTGACGTTATATTATTATTAGGTTATTAAAATAAATAAATTATATTAATATAATTTATTTATTGTTTTATTAATAAAAAATTAATCCTAATTATTAGAATATCATTAAAATCAGAAGATACAATAATAAAAAAATATTTATAATTATATCAAATTTTAAAAAAATTGGTATAATTTACCCATAATGTAACTAATTCAATTATTTAACATCACAATGGGACAATTGTCATGTGGGTCCGTCCTACATTATGACATCCCAACCCAATCCAATTCTCACTTTAAAATAGTTGAGAAGATGGGTATCCATTTCTGCCGGTCGGGTCATACCAGTCCAACCAATGACAGCCAGCCACGTGTCCGGACTCCCAGCCTCACTCCACCCACCTATCCTGCGCCATCTCGCGTTATATATAGTCGTCGCCAAGATATTAAACGTCACTCCTTTGGATTCAAAGCAAAGCCTGCAGCAGCCTTCGCTTACAATATCAGGTACAATCAGTCTCTCAATCTGTTGTTACCGTGTGCGATTTCTTGCGGTATGTTGGATCTATATCAGTATCAATGTATCTTTAGTCGTGGTATCCGCCAGTGCTTTGTCCAAATTGTAGCATGCAATCCGAGTGAGGAGGAAAATTATGTGCTTCGTTGATCAAGCGGATCTATGAGTTTGTGAGGAAGGTGGAGAATTGTATTTCATTTTCTCTGCTGTAATATCTGTAGTTTGGTGGAGTTGACTGCGCATTCTTAGTTCAGTAAATTTCTCGTATTTGTGGAGGTCTTATGCTCTTAGTTGTTGTTGATTTTATGTCAATAGGCATGATTGTTTAGTAAGGTAAGGTGAACAAGTGATCTGACGCCAATAATTTTTGTAGAAATTAAGAGAATGAGAGTTTCTTTTTTATTATTATTATTAAGATATTGTTCTGTGAAGATCAAAAGATGTCTTTTTTCCCTTAAGTATGTCGTTCTAGTCTTTGACATTAATTGTGGTCATGTTCAGGAAATTTAGGAAAGGACTCGATGTTGGTTCAGCTACTGCTTTTATCATCTATTCTGTTGACCTGTGTAAGCAACGGGAACGCTGGTGTGACTAGTTCATTTATCCGTAATGAGTGGCCATCCGTCGATATTCCCCTAGACAATGAAGTTTTTGCAGTCCCTAAGGGTTATAATGCCCCACAGCAAGTAAGTGTGCTTGTTTCCCAGTTGTCTTATAATCTCACTGGAAAGAGACAAAAGAGTTAAAATGGTGTACGATTAAACAATTTAGGGAGCATGGGCTGTTTTTTGTCTCTCAAGACAATCGGTTTTGTTTCTACACACTTCTGCTTTTCACTGTACAAAAGGATTTACTGAGAATGTCATGATCAAGGCTTGTTGTAACATTAGATCACAATATAGAACCATTGTCTTTCAGGTGCACATTACCCAGGGTGATTATGATGGAAGGGCTGTTATAATCTCATGGGTAACAGCTGATGAACCTGGGTCCAACCAAGTTCGAGTTGGCTTATCGGAAGGGAAATATGATTTTGTTGCAGAGGGGACAGTGCACAACTACACCTTTTACAACTATAAATCTGGATATATTCATCAGTGTCTGGTTGGTGATCTTCAGGTAATTGTGTTAAAATGTGTAATTTGGAGTGACACTGGTGTCCGGATTCTATCAATTGAAGCAGCCTCTTTAATTTTAATAATTTGGATTGAAGTATGTTAGGTTCAGATATACAAACCCCCTCCCAAATCTTCGAACATCAATAACCAGATAGACAACGTACTTCGGGTTATAGTCTGTTCTACATAACCCATTCTCTTCTCACTGAGATAGGTGTTTACTTTTTCAGTATGACACGAAGTATTACTATGCAATTGGGGATGGTGATTCTTCTAGAAAGTTCTGGTTTAAAACACCTCCGGAGATCGATCCAGATGCTTCTTACAAATTTGGAATAATTGGTAAGTGTCTCTTTTTTTCCAAGTCTTGTTCTAAAAGATACCTACTTGACAGATAATGAGCAGTCAGTTGTATTAAATCCAGGTATAAATATGTTTGCTTAATCAAACCTGCAAAGAAAGAGAAATCAAGCACCAAAGTTGGATATTACAGATCAGCAAAACCACTTCTTCCCTTTGGTGTTGACACATTGACCCTCTCATTTTTAGTTCTTCATCTTTGATCTCTCACATCTTTATTATGGGCTTTTACCAGTGATTTCACTGAATATGTGCTTTTTATCAATATGAAATGAACGGCCTAGAGTATAAGTGGTTCATCACTTAGGATCTCTAAGAAGATCTTCTTAAGTTGGAAATATTTCAAAATATGACCTGTTTCACCCTTTATTCATAGGGAAGACACGAAGTAGATGCCTCATATAGCTCATGATTTGTAAAAGGAGAAACATCCCCACCACTCTACCACTTTGCGCACCTTCTTTAAAGTTCTCTGACAACAATCACTGACATATCAGAAGTTGGTTTAAATTCATGTTGTTTTATATGCTATAAATGATTGTTTCTTGAAAGTTTTGGCTGTAACTTGTGACTGTTATCTCTTGCTTACTGTAGGTGACCTTGGTCAAACCTTTAATTCTCTTTCAACTCTGAAGCACTGTATGCAGACCAGTGCACAGACTATCCTATTTGTTGGAGACCTTTCTTATGCTGATAGATATGATAATCATGATGTGGGTGTCCGCTGGGATTCTTGGGGTCGTTTTGTTGAACCCAGTGCAGCATATCAGCCATGGATCTGGTCTGCTGGAAATCATGAAATTGAGTACTTTCCACATATGGTAAAGTCTAGAGACATGTTTTCAGTTTCTTTTTCTTCGCTTGTTTTTCAGTGTTAGAAAGAGACAATCAAGAATTTGATTCAACTTACGATTCTTATATAATTTTCTTAATTCGAACTGTTTTTGCTCTGGTTTCCTTATGTGCCAGCTTGATTATTATCTCGAGCATTTTATTCCTGATTTTGAAAGGTTTACCTGGTGATATATGGTTGGATGGATATTAATCACTTCTTTGTGGTGTCAACACTTCTTGTTTTGGAAATTTAGCCTGAATTCAGCAAAGACGTCAATTCTTTGAGGAAACTGAAGGACTTTATCCCAAAGAACCTGTGTCCTTTTCCATCACTTTTTTTTTTTTTGTGGTTGGGCTGAATGAGATTCCTCAGTTTCAGATATGTAGAAACTGTTATTCTTTTGGACTCTGTATGAAAAATGGGAGGAGCCATTCTTTAGTTTCCTTCAAGTGTATTTGATGTCAAGGACGAACCATTTGTTTCCCTCCTATCATTATCTCATTGTCTCCATTTATACTTACATTCTGATGACTTATTTCAAATTCAAAATATATGCACAACCATAACAAGTTTATGCTTTCTGGTATCTTAGGGGGAGGTTATCCCTTTCAGAAATTATCTTCACAGATATCCTACACCTTATCCCGCTAGCAAAAGCAGCAGTCCTCTGTGGTATGCAGTGAGACGGGCATCTGCTCATATTATTGTCCTGTCCAGCTACTCTCCATTTGGTAATTTAGTATTTCCAAATTTGCACTATCTTTTTTCTTTCATTTTGATTACATAGTATGATTTATTAATGTGCTTGAAGTTGCTTATCTTGTTTACAGGAATAATTTTGCATATAATTGTTCATTTCTGGAGCTTTAAGTGTTCTCTCCTTGTATTGCTCCTCTTTAATACACTACTTGTAAAGTAGCAAAGTATTCAAGTTTCAAGATTCACCGTCTTAGTCCGTCTTTTCTACTTATCTTGGAAAGTTTAATGTAAAATATCCCCTTGGTGCATGACTGAAATATAATTTGATCTAGGTGACATGGGAACCTACTTTTTGGTGCATGATCAAAACTTCTAGGTTAGACATCAGTGACCAAGCTTTAGTCATTGTGATAATACCATTAATCATTATGTTCATGGTGATGCTTTTGGATTAGTTTACGTTATTGAAAAGTGAAGTTATGGGCAACTGAGCTCTCTCATTTTCATAGGCTGGAATAACTTCCGAAGAAGTAGCTCTTAAAACTTTGCTGTGATGCATAACAATTTGACTTGTCTAGTTTTCATAAAATTCTCTGAAGCTTTCCTACAATATAAAGGATAATATGGTGGATATTGTGCTTGATACTGAAACGCTTTTTGCATACCTCACTATCATGAACATTCTCAGACTAAATCCATTTATATTAGCAAATTTATTTATATGATTCTCTCCTTCCATTGCACGAGTAATTTAGATCTTGGTCAGACTAGAGTAAATATTGTTGGATGGTTTTTCTGGGTAAACCATGTTCAAGATCCTCGTATATTGTGCTGATTGGTATGGTATGAAACTCTGTCATAAAAGAAAAGCTTGCTGCCAGGCTATGAATAACATCATGAAGTAGCTATCACCATGACTTCTAGAGAATGACCTGAGCGCTATAATCCTTTGAAATATACCACTAACTTTTACTAACTACTAAAACTTTTAGCATTCTTCCAGTCAGCTACTTATCTTTGACCTGGTGGAGGTTTGCCATCATAGCTATACATCATATTTTTCCATTTCTTTAGCTGCAAATTCCCGAACAAATCTAGAATAGAGGATATGGATTTGGTTTTTGGTATAAAACTTTTGTTCCTTTGAACAAGCGAATGTCATTTCCCAGGACCTAGGAAGTTGCGGGAAATCTGGATATTCTTTTGTGTGGCAACGGAGGGAAAAAGGAAAGTATGGTGTAAGAAATCCAAAAATATTCAACTTTTACCTGTTTTGTCTGCGGAAGAGGCATGATTTCCTGCATTATGAGAAACAAGAAAAGAAAGTAGAACAGAAAAAAACAACAGATTCTGCAATACATTTTAAGCACCAATATCTTAAGCTTCCTTCAAATTTACAGGAAACATAACCCATGAAGAGATTTCACTCTCTTTTCCTCCTTATCTTCAATTGCCTTACTAAATATCTTCTTGTCTAAGACAAAACTATGGAATACTCACAGAGTTCAAGTTGTAATTATTAAACCACAGAAGAAAACTAAACGAGTCCCAAACACCTATTTTTCTCTTGGAATCTGTGTATTTAAGAGAGATTGTTTAGAAGTTTCTGAAGATCATTAGGATTGTATATATCTTTTATCTTATTTGTGGTAACTATGTTTGGTAGGTAGATCAGTGATTTGTACTTACCTTTACATCCATCTTTATATATATTTCATAGATATGCTCGCATTGAAGTTTTGGTTTAAGACTTTAATATCTAAAATGCCCTTGAATTTCCATGTCTAAACCTTATTCTGAAATTCACCCTAATTACATAACACGGTACTGAAAGTTAATAGCCTTTATATCTTACGGAGATCTTTTCCATGAAAATGTAATATGAATCCATATTATAAAGCTCTCGCTATTTGTGCATGCTACGAACCCATATTATAAATCTCTCTCTATTCATATAGTGAGATCCCTCAATCAATATACTGTAGGGTGTGTCACCCCAGGTTTGATTGGTCAGCTCACTGTCTGGAGGATCTTTTTCTAATAAAATATTGAATTTAATGGTTCTTGCTTTTAGTAAATTTCCTTCATTGCTAATATTATAGTTTTGGAAATCCAGGCATCCGTTAGTTCATTGGTATGTGGAAATTAAGCATATTCTTATAATGCACTGCATTTTTGTGCTGTTTTATAGACATGGAAAACCCGCAACAGAAACAATGCTGAAAAGCCCCAGTGCACAATACACACAAGTAGCTATTTTTCAAACAATAAATTGTTGTGTTCTTTTTTTTCTATTTTCTTTTTTCTTTGAGGCAATAAGTAATAAGTTGTTGTGTTACTAACTTGACCCTGGTTTTAAGTGAATGTTTCTTTCATGCTATTATGTCAATTTGCCATTGTAATGACTAGACGTAATTTTAAGCTTATTACATACTGCATGATCTTTTTTATTAGAATTGATGTTTCACGCATCTTATCTTCTGTATTCCTTTGTAATGACAGAAGATTTCATCTATATATTTTTTTGATACCTGGAACTCTAACAAAATAGTCATATGGAAACTGTAAAATTTTCTTCCTTCCATCTTGAACATGAAGAAGAAGCCATTTATGCTCATTGCACAAATAGACCTCTCGAATAGTAAACTATCATATCTGGATAGTCATCACATGCATTTGCTTGTTAAGTTTTATGTCTACTTAATTGCTTATATTTCTTGCGTCTTGATAGTTAAATATACACCTCAGTGGAGATGGCTTGAAGAAGAGCTCAAAAGAGTTGACCGGGAGAAAACTCCATGGCTTATTGTTCTGATGCATGCCCCGATTTACAATAGCAACAATGCTCATTTCATGGAAGGGGAAAGCATGAGAGTTGTTTTCGAGAGCTGGTTTTGTCAGTACAAAGTTGATGTTATATTTGCTGGTCATGTGCATGCTTATGAAAGATCGGTTTGCCTCTTCATCCAATTTTCTCTTTTTGTTATGCTTGATCCGTCCTTCAAAAGTCTGCATTCCATAAAATATATATAATATCATGCACAACCCTCTCTTGGCTTAGCCTGCATCGATCCTCTCAGCTTCAAAGTATTTTTTTTCATTAAATAATAGTGAGAATAGCAAAAGTGCTCTCTTTGCATTCTAAACGAACTGTCATATTAGTTACTAGTTTATGCGGAACCTGAACAAAGATATACTCAAAAGTGTTGTACATGGAGGCCCTATGTCTCTCAACATCTGAGTTTTCATCACTTAGAACGAGAATGCTGCATGAAACACCTTTTACTCTGTATACTAATGATTCTTTATCGTGATAATTTCAGTACCGCATCTCCAATATAAGACCAGATAGTTCCAATCCTGTCCCCGACAAATCAGCACCTGTTTACATAACCGTTGGTGATGGAGGAAACCAAGAAGGCCTCGCTAATAGGTCAGCCTAAATTTTGCAGTGGCTCATACCAAGTTAACCATAGGCTTCGGACTATTCTCCATATGTCTTATGTATTTCTTGTTTCTGTATGACATCAACAAAATTTGTTGGCTCTGCAGATTTAGAGATCCCCAACCGGATTATTCTGCTTTCCGTGAAGCCAGTTATGGCCATTCCACACTAGAGATAAAGAACAGAACTCATGCCATTTACCATTGGAATAGGAATGATGAAGGCAAGAGAGTACCAACAGATTCGTTTGTGCTACATAACCAGTACTGGTGAGCAACACTTCGACCTCCAGCGCAGTATTATGTTCACAAAATCAAATTTCCCACCATCAAACCTTATCCCGGCTAACAAAATTGGAGTTTTCTCTCATTCGTAACGTCTGTGCTGAATAATGTTGATTCCCATACACTTCTCCGACCATAACTGAAGCATGTGACCATCGCAGGGGAAACAATCGTAGAAGAAGAAAACTAAAGAAAAACCATCTCCATTCTGTCGTGGCCACTTTGCAAGTGGGAGAGAACTTGGATTTGCTTTCCATGGGCATGTAACTCTCTCTGGACCCAGCAGCCGTCAATCAACTCTCGTTATAAGTGACCAGTTTGGTTCTGATACGAATGCTGATGGTTCCTCAGGGAGAGATGACGATTCCAAGATTCTGCCAGAGGATGCTCATTTCTGTGTCTTACAGTATGGAACGGAGATTTCGAATAAAAAGGTAAGCTTTTGATGATGTTCCTGGCTTGATTTTGGTTGAAACTCAGTTACCCTGTATAAAAGATGATGAAGATGAATAGGTACTGAACCAGTCTCAACCTATTTCCTGTGTTGTATTTTATTGTGTTGATACCGGACAAGTTCACCCTATTAATTCAGTATCTGCTTGTGTACAATCAAGTACTCATCATCTGATACAGAGCATAATTGTTGAGAGAAGTCCTTGGAAGTTAATTTTTGGTGAGTCAATGTCTAAAGAAGATGACAAGTATAATTGAGTAATTAATTCTGATACTCACTCACATATTTAGGCTTAATTTGGCCTGGCCTTGCTGCTATAGTATATACTTGATTATGAGAAGATGGATCACTAGTAAACTTGATTTTGCATAAACGATTTTAGTCAAAGAGGCTATGTGTTTGTGAGTATAAATTGGGTACCATCTTTCAAGATTTCATTTTCTGATTCTTCTCTTAAAGAATATGAAGTTTGGAGTTTGATAATTTAAAGGAAACTTTACTTGGATTTCCATTCCAACTGGAATTTGTATAATGTTAGTTTGTGAGCTTAGGCACTTATAATTCTAAAATAAAATTATTTATAATTTTGACTTAGAATTTGAGGGCTTGAAGGTGGAATTGTCACTTGAATCTTTTCAAAATTAAATTGAATATTTATTAATCATTAGTTTGAAGAGTTAGCACCTATAGTCCTAAATTGGTGGGCGTTTTTTTGACGAATGATTTGATCTTCGCCTTAAATGTCTTAAATATTCTTAAATTGATGACTTTGTAAAGAGAATTCTTTAGCCTTTACTCTCTAGCTTTAATTGTCAATCTTCGTCTTGTGTCAAAATGGGCTCTATTCACCTCTTTATATAGGTGTTTTAAAAGAATCAATCATAGTATATCTGAATCACTTTGATATTATTTATTTATAATTTATTTAAAAAAATAAATATATCAAATCTTTATTATGATATATTCGGTTGCAAAGCATGACTTGATTTATATGGGCACTCGTACGACTTGATTTAATGATAAAATATATAAATATAGAGTTAATTACTCTTAGGTCATCTCTGAAATTGCAAATTTTTCCCCAAATCTTTTATAAAGTTATACTTGCATTTCTCTAAGAATTCTCCCCCTCCCGTTAGAATTGGACAAGAAATATTGACTTTTGCAAAAATAATTACATGAACTTTTAATTTTATCCTTTATTCAATATTAAAATATTATAATTATACTTGTAAGCAAATAAATGTAATATATATATAAGTCAAAATAGTGTAAATGTAACAAAAGAAAAAATTATTGACTGTAGCACGAGCATAACTGAGGCATTACCATCATCACTGTCACCTTTATCTTGGAGATTGCGAATTGCAATGATAATATATGTTATCTAAAACAAAAATTGGTATCAATTTGATTGAAGTAAATGAAGTACTAAGAGAACATACAAAAAAATATGTATTTTGAAACCAAAAATAAACATTGTATATAACTAATGAGGTTGAAAAAGAATGTTCACTAAAATTTGTATAGAGTATTAGTAAATACTAACATTACTATCCGCTCTCATGATACAAATAGATTTGTTTTGATACTTTAAAAGGGTTTAAAAATCTAGTTTTTTATTATTAATAATTAGGGTAAAATATACTTACTTTTTTTGAGGTTTGACATAATTACAAATACGTTCTCGTTGTTTGAAAAATTACAAATACTCCTTTGATTTTAACATCAGTTTAACAATGAGCCCATTTTGTTATATTTTCATTTAAGTTTTGTGTTGATCTGATAAAAATGCCGTTTTGCATTATAAACTAAAATTTTCTAAAATATTTTTATAAACTCATATTCCCTATGAAATATTTATCTACCCCCATCCTAATTTTTTTATTTTTTAAAAAATTTAGTAAGGGTAAAACAGTAATGTTCACTTCACCGTTTAGGGTTACATAATTATTTTTCGTTTGAGGGAAATATTTATAATTTTTTAAATAACGAGAAAATATTCATAATTATGCCAAACTTCTATAGAGATAGCTGTAATTTACCATAATAATTAATAAACAATTAGTATAACATCATGAACCGATTTACTAAAGCTACTAACAAGTCATTGATAAAAACAAAATAACAAAAGAAAAAATTAGAAAGTTGGATAACTAATGTTACAAAAAGAAGCAATAGGTTCATAATTAGAAAATAAAATATTAAATAAAAAAATAGGGTTAAAAATAATTGCACATCAACATACTAGTTCTA
Source organism: Sesamum indicum (assembly GCF_000512975.1). Lineage (NCBI taxonomy): Eukaryota > Viridiplantae > Streptophyta > Magnoliopsida > Lamiales > Pedaliaceae > Sesamum > Sesamum indicum. The sequence continues at coordinate 6,615,437 of NC_026149.1, read as the reverse complement.
AATTTAATTTCAATTGTATGATTATATTCTCTACAATATTTTTTTTGTAAATTTTATAATAGATTCGAGTTTTTTGTAGAACAATAAAATATATTTATAGATAAGAGTTGATAGTTTTTCATGAATTTTTTACTTCGTTGTTATTTTTTATGTTTTTAATTTAACCTATGAATTTTGGAGTTTTTGCTATTTATGTAAAGGTTTGGTTGATTACATTTCCTTATACATATATAAAATTAATTTTTTAACTAAGATACATTAATATAATATATACTTATAAAGTTTAATATTACAAAATTTTTATTTAAAAAGTTAAAAAGTAAATAATTCTAAAGGGGAAGAAATCCAACTTATAGAAAAAATAGAGCCACAAACTATAGATTCTCTAAAGTATTTCAAAATATATATATATATAATAAGCCCAAAATCAACATGAATTATTTTTTAATTCATTTATGTAATATTTTTTAAAATAAATTATATAAATTACTAAAAAATTGATAGAAAAAATATGAAAGTATGTAAAAGTTACTTTTATTTATTTTTTGCATGATATGACAGATGTAAAATAACAATAAATATTTTAATAAAAGCTATTATATTTAAAGTCTAAATTTAGTTATATATTGCAATATTCAATATTGAAATAAATAACTAAATTTAGACTTTAAATATAATAGCTTTTATTAAAATATAATTACTATTACTTATTGGGTCATAGTTACAAAATATAATTATTTTGATACTAAAAGTTTAAATCAATTTAGACTTTTTTAAGAAAAAATTAATTAATGATCAGTATATTAATAAACTTCAAACTATTTATAAAGAAAAAGATAACAATAGAAAAAAATATAATAATGTATAATTAATATTATTAAAATAGATTAAAGCTCTATAAAATAGAAAATAAATATTGATAATAATTAAAAGTAAAATTTTAGAAATAACTGTATATTGATATATTAGTTTTTGAGGTTTGTGCAATAATATTGAAGTTTTTGAAAGCTATATGTATAATTTTTCAAAGAATACAAATAATATTTACGTCTCTAGAAGGCGCACGTGTAATTATCTAAAAAAGGCATAAATATTTACACAATGGATAATTTGCATAAACAAACCACATATAAAAGGATATAAACGTAATCATCCCTAAAAAATTTAATTGCAGCATTTTGACTACTCCATCATGGAACCAAATAGGACAAGGCTGAGATCCCACGAAGAAATTCGAGATGTTTAAATCCCATCAAATATGTGAGTATTTATCTCATTTTTATAATTTGTTTACTCTTTTTATTTATTGAGTGGATACAAATTATTTACTATTTTTAGTCATATTGATGTATTAGTTAAATCAATATATTACTAAAAAGAAAAAAATTATGGAATCAATTGGAGCATTAATGGAACTTAAAACTCAATATCTCACTCTAAGAATATTTGGAGATCTCATTCTTGACCATTATAACAAATGCGAAAGACAGACATAAGTAATAAGAAGCATCTATAGGTGTAACAAACTGAATGTCTAATTTTCATTTTTTGGTGCAATTAACAAATCATAAAACAAATTTGACTATTGTACACCATGTCCTAAACCTCTCACCCACACAACAAAGCCCAGCAGGTCTTTCAAGATTGACTCACTACATTTCTTCCCCACATCAAATTTCCGCAGCTTTTACAGCATTGCTCAATCTACAGCTCCAATAGATATATACACCAGTATTACATACAGAAAAGTACTTCTACAATCACATCATTACAGTATTATTGATCAATGTCTCTCTGGGATGAAGAATTTGAGTATGCCCTCTGTATATAACGGAAATGTGTTTCATATGCCATGGAGAGTTGGACATTTGCTGTTGGATAACGACTAGGAGTCACGGTAAATTGGTTGTGGAGCCCATTTGAGATGCAAGTTAATTGTTCCTGACTTAGCACCATCCAGAGGGATTGTATCTTTGTATTCACCTTCTAATAAAACCCTTGTCAACGTTAAGATGCACCGTCCCATTAAATCCTGCATTCAAGAAATATGTCAAGGGAACAAACTCAAAGTCGGTCCGCCTTCAAATTATAGGCAACAAATTTTAACCATCACAGCATTATGAATATATGCTTTGTTGGATAAAGAAGTAAAGAAAATAGGAGGTTGATTCGCAGATTTTATTAACAAATTTAATTGAGGAATGCACCAAACTACTGTATGTAGTATGTAAGGATCAGATCCACACCTAAGCCTCAAACTGTTCCAAGCCCACACTAAAAACAGATCAATAGTTATACTGTATAAATTCAAATGAACCAAAAGTCCCTTCAACTACCCCTAGGCGCCCTTTATGATATATTCAACTGTGTAATTAGGCTTAAACAAGACTAGGAGACAAATAATCACAACTGGAAAACAATCTTTGGTTATACAACTTCATTACGTATAAACTATCTGCATTTTTTATGTGTTTGGACATGCGGTTTAATCTCCAACCTGCGGCTGGGCCCTGGGCGTGAACAAATATGCTGCTTGATTTTTCTGGAAACATGTTTTCATTCTTAAATGAAATAAAACATATATAGTATCTGTTGTCTCCCTAGTTTAAGGCGGTTTCATTTGTCAAATCAACTGGTGATCCCCAATATTTAAATTGCTGTAGTAACTGCCACCGGTATCTTAAACCCCAAAAGTATTCATGTTATGGAAGTCTAGACCAGAAAGTTTCCCTCAAACAGTGCATGGATGGTACACTATCTGTTCTTGATATTAAAAGATGTAGTTACAGCAAGTTCAAGATGAAACAACTTCAGAGTCTGTGAGGCAGAAACTTCTGCATAGTAGGAAAGACCAAAATGCTTTCAGTGAGAACCGAGTTCCCTGACCAAGGGCTTTCTGAGGTCCATTCATGAGTACAGCAGGGTCAAAATGGAGTAAGACGTCCAAGAAAAACAGAAATATTTGCTTACTTGCTTTCACCTATTCTGCCAGGACTAGACTTAGACAGCAAAAGCTATACCAATGATGGAAACTGCTGACTTACTAAAACTCCTCCTATATACTTGCTAAAGTGCAACAGATCAAAGGTTTCATCACATCAAATTTACTTCCTAAAATAAAAGAATTAACTAATAGCCAAACAAATAGGCAAGCAATCCCACAGCAGTGAAGACAGCTGAAAAAAAAAATACTGAAGATGTAGCAATGCATAGAATAGTTAAATACTCTAAATACACCTAATATAAATGGGTGTTTTTCCTTTGTGCAACTGGTAACTGAATTGGATTAATTTTAGTTGTGAAACAGAGCAATTTTCTTTAAAAATACCACTTCCTCGTCTCTTCTTCCATCTTTGCAAATAAGTCATTACCAAGGGCTTCTTCTCAGGTCCATGTTCAACAAACAGAATACACCAATTATGGAGAAAGAGAAAGCAAGATACCTTCCCAAATGTGTCATGGTCCCAAAGTTCTAGAATTAGCATATCATGTAGTCCATCCTCAACAACGAAATCAAAAGTCTGATTCCAGACAGGATTCAAACTGTCATTCACAACCTAGAGATGCAAAAAGCAGAATTTAGATCAGACATGAAAATATTGTAACTTAAAACAATCAATCAATGAGACATGGGATAATCAACTCATCAACGAAGTTCCAGGAAAGACTTTGCACAAAGAGGAGACAAGCAAGAAAAAAGATAACATTCTTTAAAGAAAAATCCTCTGAACACTCAACCAATGAGCAACACACCCTGGTTTTGTTTTTCATTTCAGTTTTCTTCATAGTGAGCACTACATAAGGGTCAGCCTTCCCCATCAGGTCTGCTGGTGGCAGGTCATCGGCAGATATGACAGTAACAGAAAGCACGCCTCTTACAATGACATCCCTCCTTTTGTTGCCTTCACCATTTTCAGCTAGACCATTCCCCTCTGCTCCATCTTTAAAGACCTTCTCCAGTGAAGTCATAGAGTACTTCTGGGCAAGCGGATTGGTAAACGCATTTTCCATGCCATTAGGGCAATAAAGAAGCTCCAAGTGCACCTAGAATGCGAAAGAACTGAAGGTAAGGACATTGGTTATGTTTAAACTATAAGGAATGGGATTATGTGAACACAACGTTTCACTTGCACAGTATCATAATACATTTTGCATCCAAATTCATTCAAAAGCACCGACTGTCAAAGTGACCAGTCAATATAAGTTCATTGTGTAGAACGGGCAGCAACTAAAAGATTATTTTATGCAAGGGGCATAGGACATTGAAATTCATTGAGCCTTCAAGCTCGTAGGGCCCACATTCAGCAAAATTTGAGAAGTCCATCTACCTTGGCCTTACAGCATCAATCTTCATGAGTGACAAGAAGTTTTTCAATCAACAAACAAAACCCAGCAGTTACACAAGTCAAGCACAATGAAGATTATCAAGATCAGATGTCTTTGGCATGTAACCATCTCCATCTTTAAAGAAAACTCATGCAAACAATTTTCTTCTAATTCTCCAATCTGCTAATATTTCTAACAAAACATATCATCAATGTCCTGAAAACAAGTATCAATACCAGGTCTGGAACTAGTTGTCATTCATACCAAGCAATTTGATATTTGGCGGAATAATGAAAATGTTTTACTTAAATTATTTGGCATTGACACTAACACTAATAAAAAGTTCCTTAAACAGCAATGAGAAATCATCAGTAATGCTCGAATGCGATGTTCTTTTGTGGATCTGCAACTTCAATTACCTTTCATTCAATCAATTCAAATAAGTGGGTGAGAAACACAAGTACGAGGACCTCAATTCACAAATTCTTGCAATCTAATCAAGGTAATGGAGCCAGTCATGAAAGGAAGTAATCACACCAAAAGAAAATAGATAAGATTTAAAGTGTAAGACCCTCTTCAGAGCACCTAAATTTATCTGTTCATGAACAATTTGACTACTCATCAAGCAATTTCAAAGATCAAGCACCATGCTAAAGATTATTAAGATCTAGGCTTGGATTTTCTAAATTCTGAAAGATAAATCAAGCCATAATTCACCAAGTTATTCATTGTCAGCCTTTCTCAGAAGGGAACTTTGGAGACATGTAGTTTACACCAGTTAACAGAGATACAATTTACATTTCAAGCAGTCTTCTCTTATTCCCCATCTTATCTGAAGAACCTCACTTGAGCAAACAATTTCCCAAATTGGTGAATTGAAAGTAACTGTTGTTGAACATTAAAAATTTTACTGATAAAGAGTTAGAGATGAAGTAGATATTTTACCTGCCCCCTATTTTTATTGTCTCTCTGAATCTCCAAATCTTTTACTAATTTCAGCCACACATCCTTCACCTTGCCAGGCTGAAGTTCAGCTAGCTGAATTTGAGTACATCCAATTAGTTCAGCTGACTGAAGCCCTTCATCATCATAGATTTTTACTACCAAGTGCTGTGTTGAAGCATCTTCAATGACAAACTCAAAATGTTCATTCCAGACTGGATTCAACTGGTTGTTCTGGGGGAAAAAAGAAGCATGAATTGAATACATATCCCTGCTCTTGATTGATGAAATGATCATGGAGAACTCTTTATTGAAAGAAGATTAAACATCTTACAATTGTCCTACTTTTCTTCATTCTATCACGCAAAGGCCGCACATATAAGACAGCAAAAGGATCAGATTTGCCTATAATGTCTTTATTTGTCAACTCCTTTGCTTGCACAAGCTTCACCTCCAAAGTTCCAACAGGCTTCAGTTCAAGATCACTGCCAACAAGAAAGAACCCTCAACAAAAATACTTCAACCAAACAGATTCATGTTTCATTTGAACCAACTGCTGAAGAACCATGAGGCTTTGATTTGCGACAAAGTCACTCTAAACAAAAGTTATTTCAGGATTATCAGTGTTTTGTGTGTATGTATTCATAGTCATCTCCTCTTCATCACCAATCCTCTCACTACTAAATATTGCTAACATAATCAGTAACCATAACCAAAACATATACGGCTAAACGGTTGCAGGGGTGCAAGATCAAATGTTCACTAAAGAAAAGTCGTCAGGGATTCAAAACCTCAAAGTCCGACAAAAGGTGCTGAACTACAATATCATAATGCATTCCATCATAATATTAGAAAGCTTCTTCCGGACTTCCATTTATAAATACTGGTCTCATTAAGCCTCACATGCACACAAACCAGTTTCTTTGCTCGTACAAGAACTTCATCTTTGTACAAATAAATTTTTTGCAAGAATGTCGGCCTGGATACTTATTCAGGAACCTAATGGGTCTCATCAGTAATAGAATGGCTCCGGCAGACCAATCCATTGATAAGCAACATATAATAGTTTTTAGCATTTCTGCCCCATGCAAGCACCTTCATTCTCATCTTAGCGACACGTTTTAACCATGATAATGGGGAATAATATTAAGGGAGATCAAGAACAATAAATGAGTTATTATGTAGCATACCTATAATCTCCAGGCAATATAGGGATAACTTTCCGAACTGGCCATGTAATAGAATCTTCAACAGCATCCCTTATAGTACTCTGAAACAAATGTCCCTTGATCATTTCTAGAAGAACAGGATGTTATGAGAAAAATATTTTGATGACCATCTTCTTTGTTTTTCGATTTCCCCGAAAATGCATATATGCTAATCCTATATCTCTGCGGCAGGAACCAATATCTTATCTGAGAAATCTCAGATAAGTATAATCAGATGGTAAAATCGATTAACTATATTGTGGAGCTACTACATAAATAAGGCAAATGGCAATCTTAAGCAAAAGATGAACATGGATGGAGTTTCCACTTCTTTGCCACTTTTCTTTTAATCTAACATTTCCCATTTCATAAACACCATATAGTGTCTATTTTACTCATGTTCAATCCTTTGACACCCACAGATAGAAAACAAATAAGGAAGATGGAATTAAAATCTGAATCTTATTCGACATTGCAATGAAAACAAGAAATGGGGAATTAATACATCTTCCGTGAAGTATACATGCATGAAAATCTAGAATATTTAACCACATCATCGACATGCACTTAAGCTTCGGATATGTTGCCCTAGATGTTTCATGTAAAAAGTGAACTAACAAGCTCAGATACAGTGAGGTCAAGGAAGCCCTAGGTTCATGAAAAAGTAACCTCATCTTACAATGTATAAAAGTGATCGTAACAAATTACATGAATCATATAAGATAAAGAAAAGATGCAATAAACAGACCTCAATGGCATCAGAAAGGCCAGGTATTGTTGATATGTCTCCTCCAATAACTTTAAGTGTAAAATCCAGCTTTTTCTGAAAATAAAAAAAATGAACCTGATTTAGATGCTTTAATTTCTTTAACTTTGATATTAAGGGATATTGACAGACCTAGTAAAAAGGCACTGGTAACAGATCAACATTGATACACATATAATCTGTCTATACTTCATTAATCATGATAAGTAATGAACTTCCACTTTGAAGATTTACAGGACCTGGTAATGGAAATACCGTACCTTTTGACGTAATGAAAAGCAAACAGCTCCAAAGCAAGGAAACTCATCGACTAGTGGTCTGAAAATCAACCTGAAGACCCCAGTGAATCCAATATTTTTCACCTACATAAAGAAAAAAATAAGTACATAACAGTAACTTCTAAGAAATTGGCAACTCTAGTCAAAAGAAAAGAATTCATAAAATAATAAAGACATTATAATATGGAACAACAGTATTGTCAAATTTCCAAAAGGACACAATTAAATGACCCATAAGGAAGAGCAGCGTCCAGTTCTAGAGGCATTTTGGTGGAGGCATTTTTTGTTCAAGTTCCATCTTAATAAATGAAACTTTTGTTGACGTGGTTCTTAGGGTTCCAAGCAAGCAAACTAAGTTATTTGTGAAATCAGTTGTTTTTGCTACGATATGGTGTATCTTGTTACAAAGGAATGCACGTAGGAACATTTAGGGACTAATACTAGTTGCATTTGAAGCCACAATTCCTGCGACCTTTTGGTGCAAGGCTTTAGGCCTATCCTGAGATCTACCTTTGGTATACTTGTACAGAGAAGCAATTTTATGCATACTCTTTGGCAAGTGATTTTGAAGTACTGGTTGTGTTCTTGTAATCTCTTTTCCTTTCTTGCAGAAGTTAATTTTTATAAACAAATGTTCTTCTATTGATCTTGAGGATGGATTGAGGTCAATGTTACAGATGAGGCAAACTAGCGAGTAGTAACACCTTATCAGGTTTACCATGAGTTGGTGTTTGATGCATTTAGGAACACTTTATAAGTCTAGCTAGTTTCAGCATTCTTGATTAGTATCTTAAGTTTTTCACAACCTGTATATAATGGTGGGCCAGCTTCATCTTGTCAAATGATGGCAAAGTTAAAGAAGAAAAAGTGAACTATATTCTTACTCAATCATTACTCATATTAAATATACATGTAAGAAACGCCCTATATTATAATATTACTCTGCATAGAATTCATTAGACATAGTTTCACATTCTAAATTTCCAACCTTAGCTAACCCATTGTAACTGAACAAAATTCTTTCATCACATCAGGAAAAAACATCAATTAATGGAAAACACATTCTCATTTCCAGAAGTAAACCAATAGAAAAGAAAAACATATCTGCCATCTTGAGAATTGAAAAAGGGCAATGAAAATGAATCCAATAATTAAAATTATAACACTAGGAAAAGTTCAAGTTTATAAAAAGTTAATACGATAACATTTATCAATTAATTTCCTACTTAATAATAATAATAATAATAACTCTAAAAGTAATTTCTATTAATTAATGCTAATAAATTAAGTGGTATGGGGAAAAAGTTCAAGGGTTCCTATATTATCAGCATCATCATAGCAGACAGTAAACATATAGCATGCTTTTCATCAATTCCTTTATATTCATAGAGTCACCAATGGGAAGGGCAGGAAAGCCCTCTATGATTGTTAATAAGATATGAAGAGCTCTACTGAGAGACAAAAGGACATAAAGAGAGCAAGTGAGAGAGAGATTAGCAAGTTACCTGAACTGGAAGAGAAACACCAAGATAAGTCTTAATATCAAGTATTATACTAGGGTTCCCGTCCCATTGCATCTCCAACTCCATGGTGATTCCTTCACTTCCATCTTCAATGATCGACACACCTGAAGCACTATATAACTTGTAAGCGCATTAGAATTCATTAAGTGTATCTAAAAGCTTCTTATTAATCCTGCTTATCACTCATACAATGCTGGGAGGCTACACTAACAAGGTTTTACCTTATTTTTCTGAGGACTCGCAGATAAGAATAACAATTAACTACAGGCCTATTAGCATAAAACAATATCATAAATTAGCTCATATGTCAAACATGAGCGACGGCCCATCACTGAAAATCTTTGTTTGATCAGAAGAGAATATAAGGCAACGAAGTGAATATGATGCTGATTCTTTAGATTTTTGCATTGACAAAGCCATAACGAAGCATTCATTAGAAACAACTTCTTGCGCCAAAGTCAGCTCAGAGACCACCCAAATTCAACCTCTCGGGGATATTCTAAGATTTAAAGACTGCCTCTATCAGCCTATCTCCAACTCTTAATATCCTAGTATACAGTTTACCACTTACCCATTAAAAGCTTGCAGTTTGCATCCACTAATAATCTTCCTTTTTCCATTTGTCAGGCGCAAACATGATTGCTTAACTTCAATAATTGTCAATCATGCAAGCCCATATTCATGAATTTTCATTGTCAAAACTTCACCTTTGTTATTTACTCTGCCTCCTCTAGTCCTTAGGAGAGAATAGCATATGATTAACTCCGAGGGAACAGACATCAGAAACCATGCGGAGAGGGAAACCTGATGTTGCCAATGAGTACTGATTGGTGTAATTAGAAGGCCAACCTCTGACGTTATAACAAACCACCCAATCCAGATGAAGCTAGTGCCGTCACTAATTAGCTCGGCTTATACAACTACATATATTTCAATCAAGAGGGAAGAAAAAAAAGGGAATCGAGATAAATTCATGAACAACCTTGAGAGGTTTTCATCACATGTCCCAATTTCCAAGATTTCTTTTTCCTATTTCCACAATATTTTGCTAACTCTCTGCCCAAATTGCAATATAAATATACACACACAGATAAACATGCACCAGGAGGACTTCGGTAACCAAACCTGTGAACTGCGGGGCTACAGTTCCAAGCGTGAACTTGGAAAAACCCAAAGAAGCCAGTATAACTGGCCTATATTGCTCTAAGATTGGCTCTACATTTGCCTTTATCAGCTCCGACGCAGCCTTCAATCCCAGAGACAATCCAAAAATGGACAAGATGCACAAACAATAAATACAAAAAAGTAAATAACTCGTACTCAAGAAAAAATCAGAAAAAAAAAGAACCAGTAATGTAGCATAAAATTACACCTCATCAACATACGGCCAGATCTTTTCCAGGTGAAGATTCAGCCAAGTCAACTGAAAATTCAAAAACAAGAAAACTGGCCTCAGCAGTTCACATACACAAATTGAAAAACCTACTAAACCATAAATAACAAACCTTTTGGCGCTGGGAAAACACAACCCAAGAAGGGTAATACTCCGGCGTCAGCAACTTCCTCGAATCCTCCACAGTCATCCTAGCAAGCGCCGCAATTGTAGTAGCCTTCCAAAAAATTCCCCCCCAAAAAAAAAAAATTGTCAACTCTAAAACAGTAATCCAATCAAGACTTCCAAAGAGGAACACCAACTACAAATAAAACTCACAAGGTCCGACCGCTGCTTGGATCGGGCATTTTCAGAGCGAACAAAAACAACTATCAGCGCTAAGCCGACGACCAAACCGATCACTAAACCTGCTACAAAAGACATTTGGCCCTTCAACTTCTTCCTCTCCAATTCTCGAATTTGAACTTGAGATTATCCTCTTTCCCACTTCCTTTTCTGGAACTATATATACTTATACTTCAAAAGGAAGCGACAGCCAGAGAGAGAGAGAGCTGTGGATGTGTACTTGATTTTGATGGTTGAAATTTATACAAGCGACAGACTGAGTGTGAGTGTGTGTTGGGAGTAATGGCGATTAGAGTTCTGCAATGTGTTGGTTAGAGGTTTTAATTTTGTCGTTGAAATCAACGTGGAAGGACGGCAGAAAGGCCAATGCTGGGTGGGTTGCTCCTAATACATAGGATTTTGCTATAGTTTTTAGGTTTAATTACATTTAGATCCTTTTTTAATATGAAATTATATTTTTTTAAAAAAAAATTAAAATTATATTTACATTCCTTCAAAAAAAATTTATTATTTACACATTACCCTTTTTTGTTAGAAATTAGATAAAAAATATTGATGTTAGCAAAATAATTACATAAATTTTTATTTTTACCTCTTATTTAATATTTTCATATAATAATTTTACACTTATGAGGAAATTCTTTTTAATGATATTAACCTAAATTATATATATATATATATATATTTATATATATTACTTTTATCTCGTTATAAGTATAAAATATACCTGGATATGTTAAATGAGGGGTAAAATTGTAATTTTATGTAATTTTTTTAGCGTTAGCATTTTTCGTCTAAATTCAAATGAAAGGATGTCAAGTGTAAAGGGAGAATTTTTAGAAGGGATGTAAATTTAATTTCAAAATTTTTTAGTAGGAAAGTGTGATTTTGTATTTTCAAAGGGGGTCTAAGTATAATTAATTCTAGTTTTATTATAATTATAAATTACACCCACCGTTTAACATAATATAATGTTTCTTGGTCATTTGAAAAAAAAATAAATCTATTTAGAATGTAGTTTCAGACAAACTCTAAATTAATTCTGTAGATTGTAGAATTGAGTTTTTAGATGAAAGTTTTTTTTTTTTAAATGAACTTATCATATATTTTATTTTATTATAAATTTGAATTTTGTATATTAATTATTAATATTTTATAATGTATTGATTGTAAATATCCATATTTGTATTATTAAAATAGACAAAAATCTCTTTTGTCACTAGTCAAAAATATCAACCAGAGTTTGTCTTTTTCTAAAAATATTCAAGAAATAATGAATTATGTTCCTTAACAAGCATTATTTGAATTACAGTAAATTATATTGATATCTCTAAAGTTAGGTTAATTATAAAAATACCTTCCGTATTTTATAAAATTACAGCTATGCCTCCTAAATGGTGTTAGTATAATATTTTTTAGGAGGTATTTTGTGTAAATTTTCTATTTGAATAAAGAATGTAGTTGTAATTACAGCTATAACTTTAGGGAATGCAGCTGTAATTTCATAAAATATAAGGGGGTGTTTATATATTTTGGCTTTATATCAAGAGAATTCACTTAATTTACACTTAATTTACCCTTTGTATTATGCAATGTAACAATCCAATATCTTTCTCAAACTTGTAGATTTGATTCTTTCACATTTTCTTTTTCAAATAGACTCTATTTTATAAAATAACTCAATTTTCATTAATGTTGCTATTCACTTCCATTTATAGCTTTAAATAAAAGTTAATATTACAATTTTAAATAAAATCTAATTTAAGCAACGAAAATGAAGTCCTTGACTATAAAATCATATGTTCACGTCGTATTATATAGATGTCGAAGAATTTAAAATATTTCGTAACTAGTTAGTACGGCGTACTAAGGCATTGAGAATGTATGTTTTTAAACATAATTGTTGGAGTTAGTCACCTTCAGCAACCTGAAATACAGCAGCAGCAGCAGTCTGTGCACTTGAAGAAGGAATAGTAGCTTGAGGCTGATGATGAAGAAGGCGTTGGACTTTTAGATACAGGGTGAAGTCGTACTATAGAAACACGTTTCTTTGTATTGTTGATAAGTTGTTTATGTGGAGTGCCGCGTCATTTATTTGTGTTTCTATTGGGCGAACTCGTTATTCATTCTGTTAGTTGGTTATTAAGTAGTTAGCTGATGTGTCATGTATATATATTGTATCAGCCTTCGTCTTCCTCTGTGTAACAGAATTTATAGAGATCTTTACAGAAAATGGAGAACCCAATTTTCTCCCAATTGCTTCCTCTTTCATTTGTTCTTTTGATTTTGTATTCCAACATGGTATCAGAGCTTTCTATATGAAGGTCTCTGGGTACGTATTGACTACACAATACTTTGAATTGAAGAAATATGGCGGAACCAAGCTCAAGCAAAGCTGCGGCGGAGCAGCTGGAACGAGAAGCGCTTTACATTCATCCCTCGGAGAATTCTAGCTTGACACTTGCTACTTCTCCTCTGGATGGTACGAATTTTCTACCTGGAGTCTCTCTATCTACGTTGCCTTAGGTACGAAAATGAAGCTCGGCTTCATCGACGGTTCATTTCCAAGGCCTGATAGGATCAACATCCTTTGAACCGTCGTGTTGATCTTATGGTTACTTCCTGGATATGGAATTCCATTTTTAGAGAAATTGTTGAATCTTTTATGTTTGTTAACTCATCTCGGGAACTTTGGAATACAAAGTCGATATGGCAGAAGCAATGGACCGATGATTTATCGGATATAACGCGAAATTTCCTCTATTACGTAGCATGATTTATCCCTTACTGCTTATGTGACTGAGTTGAAGAAGTTTTGAATGAACTTTTAAGTTTGGCACCAAATCCAAAATGCACTTGTGGTTGTTGCACCTGTGGGGTGAATAAGGCGATCGAAGAACGGAATGAGCACGTGCAATTGATGCAGTTATGGGGCTCCATGAGACATTTGACAATGAAAGAAGCCAGGTGCTAATGCAGGATCCCTTGCCTACCTTGGAACGGGCTTTCTCTATGCTTTTCACAGTTGAAAAGCAAAGACAAATACATACTGAAATGGTTGTTGTGCCTCAGCATGTGGCTTATCAATTTGATTCAAAAGATATCAGGAAAGATTGTGCTGATAGGTTTCAGAATAAGAGAAGATCCTATGTGGACAAGAAAACTTTGATTTGTGCGCATTGCCATAAAACAGGCCACACGTTAGATACTTGCTTTCAAATACATGGTATACCAGATTGGTACAAGACTTTGAATGAGAAGAAGAAGAAGGTCTTGGGGGTTAAGTCTTTTGCAGCTGCAGCAACAAATGAGCAACACACTCCTGCAGAAACTAATAATGCTAAGAAGATGACAGATTTAATGACTGACCTGATCAAACTAATGCAAAGGAACAACGCAGCTAATGATCCTATCACCAGCTATTCGAATTTTGCTTGCAGTGAAGACATTGAATTTGCTGGTATTAGTCTCTACACCCTCAGGGATTGATTTGAATTATTGGATTATGGACACTAGAGCTACATCATATATGCACTAATCTTCATCTATTCCATTTACTTACAACTCTTTCACAGCCCAAACACATTCATCTCCCGGATGGAACATATAAAACAGTTGCATATGTTGGCACAGTTCGATTAAATCTTCATATCACCCTCACTCAAGTCCTATACCTTCCTTCCTTCTCTATTAACTTGTTGTCTGTTAGCTAACTCTGTCGTGATACCTCTTATGTTTTTCAATTTACTGACTCAAGATGTTTCTTTGCAGGACCAAGCTAATGAAGCCATCTTACTTGAGGGACATGCACACAGAAATCTATACATAGTTAGGCAATTGTCTCACAGAAGTCCTTTCTACACTTCTGTACTTTGTAATGCTGCAGACTTACATTGTAATCTTCAAACCTGGCATCACAGGTTAGGTCATGCTCCTTTGCCAATAATGAAACATATTCCTTTTCTCAATTCTGTTACTGCAAACTCTGTTGAACCTTGTGAGACATGCCACAAAGCTAAGCAAGTTAGAACTTCTTTTCCTTCGAGTTTATCACAATCTAAAGCTCCTTTTGACTTGGTTTACCTGGATGTTTGGGGGTCTTACACTACTTGTACAATTTCCAACTGCAGCTACATATTAACTATCCTAGATGATCATTCATGTTCCCTTTGGACTTACCTCTTAAAGCAAAAATCCCAAGTAGTTTCTGTCCTTAAGTCCTTCGTTTCCATGATCAGAACCCAGTATTCTAAAGAAATCAAGGTGATTAGATCTGATAATGGCTCTGAATTCTTGAACAAGGAATGTCAAACCTTTTGCAATGAGATGGGGATTATGCACCAAACATCTTGCACCTACACTCCCCAGCAAAATGGGAGAATAGAACGCAAGCATAGGCAACTTTTGAATGTAGTTAGAGCTTTGCTTTTCCAAACATTGATGCCTCTTAAGTTCTGGGCTGACTCCATACTCACTGCAACCTGCCTAATCAATAGGACCCCCTCCAAAATTCTTCAATGGAAAACACCCTTCGAAAAATTAATTGGAAACTCTCCAACCTATCATCATATTCGTAACTTTGGAAGCCTATGTTTTGCAACCAATGTTGATCCCCACAAATCGAAGTTCCATCCAAGAGTAGTAAATGTGTTCTTTTGGGATATGTAATGACACAAAAAGGTTATAAATTGTTTCATATGGACAACAATCAGGTTATTATCTCTAGAGACGTTCATTTTTATGAGAATATCTTCCCATACTCAGTCTCTGTTTTGCAGGATCAACTTCCTTCTTGTCCACTTCCAGTCATCCATCCTTCTATTGACCTCCGTGCTCTTACCCAAGATGATCCTCACAATATACCTTCATCATCTGAATCATCACCCTCAACCTCTAAAAATATTCCCGTTCCTACACCATCACTTAGACGTTGAGCCAGAATTTCCCGTCCTCCTACTTGGTTAAATGATTTTGTCTATTCTGCCAATCATCCTTCTTCTCTGCACTCACATACCCCTGCATATATGTCGTTTGTAGCTTCTTTGTCTGTTTTGCAAGAGCCCACTTCCTCCTTTGAGGCTGTAAAGCACAAGGAGTGGAGAGAGGCCATGAATACAGAGTTGCAGGCCTTGGAAGCTTTCTTCTCTGCCAGCAGGTAAACGTGCCATAGGCTGCAAATGGGTCTTTAAGACCAAGCTTCGTGCAGATGGTACGGTGGAGAGGTATAAGGTACGCTTGGTAGCCAAAGGATTCAATTAGATCAAAGGCGTCGATTATACAGACAGCTTCTCGCCTGTTGCGAAGTCTTTCACTGTACGCATCTTCCTCGCCATTGTTGCTGCTCGTGCTTGGCCTATTCAGCAGCTGGACATAAATAACGAATTTCTCCATGGTTATATTGAGGAAGACATATATATGCTCCCCCCTGAAGGATATGATGTTCCTTCCAATACGGTATGCAAGCTACAACTTTCATTATATGGCCTTAAACAAGCCTCACGCCAATGGAATGCGAGTTTACTTTGAAGTTTACTTCTTATGGTTTCATCCAGTCAGTTCACGATCATTGTTTGTTTGTGAAACCATCTTCTTCAGGTCTTATGGCTTTACTCGTTTATGTGGATGACATTCTCATCATAAGGCCTTTTATTGCTGACTTACTCAAGTTAAGCACTATCTTCACCAACTTATTCACTATCAAAGATTTGGGGGATGCGAGATATTTTCTTGGACTTGAAATAGCCCGAAGTGCTTCAGGTCTTTACATTGCTCAAACTAAATATATATTGGATATAGTAAACGACACTGGTCTACTTCAAGCAAAATCTGCTTCGACTCCTTTTCCTTCAAGTTTAAAGTTGGCTGCAGGCTCTGATTCTCTCTTCTCTCGCCCTGATTCGTATCGAAGATTTGTTGGGCAATTGCTCTATTTGGGATTTTCTCAACCGGATATTTCTTATCCAGTACAGCAGCTCAACCAGTACCTTAATCAACCTTGTGACTCACACTGGAAGGCTGCTTTGCATGTGGTACGATACCTTAAGGGATATCCCTCCAAGGGGCTTTATTTTCCAGCAGCCAATCCCTTTACTCTTCGTGCGTTCTGTGATGTCGATTGGGCATCATGTCTAGACTCTAGATGCTCTTTTACTGGATATTGCATCTTCCTTGGTGATGCATTGGTGTTTTGGAAAACCAAGAAACAATCAACTGTTTCAAGGTCTACTGCAGAATCTGAGTATAGAAGCTTGACTTCGACGGTTTGTGAACTTCGTTGGATTTCCTATACAATGTCTGATTTTAGCATTCTTGTTTCTTCCTTATTGACTTGTTTTGTGACAATAAGGCCGCATTACATATAATGGCGAATCCCTTTTTCCACGAGCGAACTAAACACATTGAATTGGATTGCCATCTTGTTAGAGATGCCTACAAGGATGGCTTTGTTTCACATTCCTTGTTCTTGGTTTTCTACAATTGGCTGATGTTTTTACCAAATCTGTGTCGTTAAAGTCTTTCTTGTCACTCACCTCTAAGTTGGGTTTGGTCTCCTTCGATCCCTGTCCCACTTGTGAGGGGGGCTGTTGGAGTTACTCACCTTCAGCAACCTGAATTACAGCAGCAACAGTCTATGCACTTGAAGAAGGAACAACAGCTTGAGGTTGATGATGAAGAAGGCGTTGGACTTTTAGATACAGGGTGAAGTCGTATTATAGAAACACATTTCTTTGTATTGTTGATAAGTTGCTTATGTGGAGTGTCGCGTAATTTATTCGTGTTTCCATTGGGCGAGCTCGTTATTAATTCTGTTAGTTGGTTATTAGGTAGTTAGCTGATGTGTCATGCATATATATTGTATCAGCCTTCGTCTTCCTCTGTGTAACAGAATTTACAGAGATCTTTACAGAAAATGGAGAACCCAATTTTCTCCCGATTGCTTCCTCTTTCATTTGTTTATTTGATTTTGTATTCCAACATAATAAAATAAAATAATTATAAATAATTCAAACATAATTTATAATGTCAAAATGACTAACTGGTAAATAATTTAAATTTAATCATGATAATAACAATAAAAAAAAATATTGATAGTTATAAAAATAAACTTAAAGTATGTGAAAATCTTGGATGTGATAAATTATTATAATCTGTTTAAATTTAAATAAAATAAAGAATACTTAATCATATAAAATTTTGATAAATCTTTTGCATAAAATTAATCATTCATACACTTATCTAAATTTAAAAACAATTATTGCATATGGGGCAAAATATATTGCAAGATTTATGCACACATAATTTAAAGCATTTTTTTTTATATTTTTATTACGCAATTACAAAGCAATTTTCTTTTCCAAAATTCCATTCATCTCAATAAATTTGAAATAATTAAAGATAAATATACTAACTCATCATTTCAAGAAAAGATAATTTATTTATTTTTAAGGTGTTTTATTTATTTATTTATTGGCAGAAAGAAAAACATAAAAATAAGTGTTTGCATATTTTTAGAATTTTTTATATTTTTTGTTTCGTATTTTGAATTAATATACAATAAATTGAAATAAATCAAAACATACTAAATTACATTTTTTAATTAAAAAAATTATAAATAAATCTATATTTTTCATTAAAGGGAAAACTTTGAAGTAACTAACATGTTAAAATATTTATTGACAAAAACACCCATTAACACATCAATTTATTCACAAAACATCCATTTTTTTTAATCAATTAACTCATTAATTTTATATTCATACATATTTAATTTTAATCTTTTTTTTTCAATTGTGACCAACTATTTGTTTTATTATTAAATTCATCAAAACATAATAAACTTTAAAGCAACAAGTAAGAACAACGTCGAGAAATCTCCATCACAGTCAGGAATAGTCGGAGTAGCAAAAGTTGTATTTAGAGCATAAATGATTAATATCTATAAATGTTTTCGAGCTACACAATTTCACACGAAAGATTTACTCAGAGATAACCATATAGTCATCATAAATCTGCATATACTCGCATTTAAATTGGATCAAGACCGAATCGGTATGCCCCGAATAAAATAGGTGCAAATCTTTATCCATTTTACATTAATAAAAAGATTGAGGGCATTTTTTAAATTTTATATATCATTATGTAGTCGCCACCTCTGTTGATTAAAATATATTTTTCTTATATTAATAAAAGAAAATGGATAAAGACTCATATTTACCACGATTGACTAATTACCCTTATATATCTTCACATGTTAATGCACGTGAAGATGTGTAACTTTATCGTTATAAGGGTAGTTTGGTTAGAAAAAAATATTTGATCTGCAATAAGTTAATAATAAGTTAATTGATGGTAAAAATATCAATTTTCATTCATTTTTTTAAAATTAATATCAATAAATTCAGTAAATTTTGACTAATAAAAAAATATCTTTGTTATACAAACATAAACCTACTAGATCTAATTTTTTAAATTGTTAAAAAATTTACGTATAATTGCATCAAAATTTATGGGAGAAAAATGTAATTATTCGTAAATATATGGGCTTATGCGCAAAGATTTTAGGGGAAGTAGAGAAGTGGTGCATCGTTCTCGTATTCAGGTCCACTGCGATTTTCAAGGGCATGAGATGTGGTCGGCTTGCCGACATCTGAGTTGACCCTAGTGCTAGAAATAATTAAAGTATATCAGCCAATCATCATCCTCCACGTCATCACATGGGTTATCCCCCAATAGTCCGCAAGAATTTAGCCCATTTAGGTATGTTCAATTCGGTTAATAGAAAGTTCAGTTGGATAAGGTTCAATTATAATAATTTTTTTTTTCAGTTTTTTAATTGAAATTATTTAAAAAAATTATCTAAATAATTTTAATATTTTTTTAATTTTTTCCAAAAATTTCTGTACGAAAATATGAAAAACTAAAAAATAAAATATTTTATGAATGCAAAAGAACACGATAACAATATTCATTTAATCCAAAATTAAAATAAAAATTTAAATTCAAATTGGATATTACAATATTCAATATCTAAATAATACATAGAGCGAATAACATCGATGTGCTCGTTAAAAAATTATCAAAATATACTAAATTATTGTTAGCTTGTTATTAGATAATATAAACTAAAATAACATATTTTAAAATCGATTTTTTAAAATATAAAATAAAAAATCGAACCAAAACTTCGACTCGATTTTTTATCATAATTGAAATTTTGATTCGACCAATTTTTCACTGATTAACCAAACTGTGAACACCCCTACACAAGATTTGGAGAGATGGCTGTTGAATTTGGCGCGATATGGATGTTGATTTCTAATACCACATCAATTCATTTAATTCGGGTAAACTATAATTATTTTTTTAAAAATTTGATATAATTATACATACTATTTTATTATTTAAAAAATTATAAATATTTTTTATAAATAAAAAATAATTATGTAACTCCTAAAGAGTGATGTATAAATTACTACTATACACTTGTTGATATTTTTTCTTCTTAAAAACAAATATTTGGGAAAATGTAAAGAAGTCTGAGGATGGGTACATTAAGAACATATTAGTCATCAAAATATTTTAAAATCTTTTTAAGACATATATAAGATTTATAATCATAATTCAAAAGGGTATTTTAGACAATTCATTACAAAAATTAGATGAAAATCTAGCAGAAGCTAAAGGGTTGATTCGTCATTATCTGGACGTTAAAATCAGTAAGGTATTTATAATTTTTCAAACAATAACATGGTACGTATAATTATGTTAAATCTCAATAGAGCTGGTTGTAATTTTATCTTTGGCCAAAAATAATTTAAGGGGTATTTGTTATAATAATTTAATTCCAGTATCTATCTTAATTTACTATATATAATTGAAAAACACCTTATTAGTGTCTTTAATTTATTAGTATGTTAATTTTTTATTTTTTGTTTTTAAATTGAATAATTGTTTATAACTTTCACGCTTATCATCGTTTTTTTTAATAACTACGTTTTGATAGTTTTTTTCTCATTTATTTTTATTTTATATATATATTTTTTTATATACATTTTTATAATTTTTAACTCTTTAAAAAGTAAATATATAATTAAAAAAATATATTTATGAAAATTATGCACATACATAGAATATGCCATACTAAGTAACTTATTATAATAACAGGATTGGAAACGTAGCCGATGTTGATTTCTATAATACTGAGGGGCATTAATATAATATACATCAGGGGCTGTTTGGTAAAATTTAGCAATTGAATAGAAAATTATACTTATAATCATAATTATAAAATTATAAGACGTATTTATAATTTTACAAATTAGATAAGGTATTTTATAGACATTTGTACACGTGAGCTTGAATTATGACCTAACAATTTAAATATCTCTAAAGAAACTATTTTTCATTTACATTTATTTTCCTATATATATGTATATATATATGAAGGAGTTGACCTATCCCTACCACATGACCTACCTGCCTTAGGAAGTTGGTATGCATCCTCTTTATTATGTGGGTTCGCAGACATGGTTGTGAATTTGATTTTCTCTATTAATATAATAATTGCATTCGTGTGTAATTATAAGTATTTTTGTAAGTAATGATTTTAAGAGCATATTTTGAATCTCGATAGTAGTTAAAGTTGAATTTAATGTTTCGAAATTCAGTTCAATTTAATTTAGACGGTCGAAGAGTCTGAATCATTGATGAATCGGCAAAATGGAGTCGATGAATGAAGAAAACTGCAAGGTTCCAAAAATCATTTATTTTTCTTTTTGGTAAGAACAAATTGACCTGATGGTTGGATCGGTGAATCAAGTAAACCGATATTGAGGTCAGTTGAATTGGGTAATATGTATTTTACTATAAATAGAGCCCTAAAATACCTAATTTTTTCTCCCAATCTCAACCCAACGAGTCATAGCTTGACTTTTCAAATTCTTAATGTGGCTTGACTTTTGTTATTCAAAATTGTCATATATTTGTACACTATTGTTGTACTTGGGTCCTTTGTTTTTAAATTTATTTTATTATATTAATATAACGTATTGAGATATTAATATTAAAAAAGAGTGAAAATACAAAAAAGATAAATTGTTAAGTAAATTAATATTTGATGTGCATAAAAATATGTTGGCCCAAAGAGGCCTAAGCGATTCCAAAAGAAGAAAGAAATGAGAGGCCCGTAACATCTTAAAAGGCTCAAGAGGGCCTGGCAAGCGGCCTTGGTGGGTGCCCCCCATAAAAATATATTTGTAAAGGAAAGTGATTGAAGGCATCCCCCTACTCGGATTATGATCGAAACCCGATAAATATCAACTTAAAAGGCCTACATACGTGGCAGCCCACTTTCATATGGCATCTCATCAATCCCTAGGTCAACATTCATATTGGACCATATTAACCCTAGGAGGACTCCGCTTGGCAACTAGGATAGCCCTGGAGAAGGGAGGCGCCCCCAAGACCTAGGATTTCTAAACCTAGAAGGAGTCCCCGCAAAATAGGAGTCTTCTAATGAAATGAATCCCCTCCTACGCAAAAATGTGTTGTTGTTAGATGATCAGTTGAAGACAAGATCGGATCCTACTTTATCTCCACATATTTCGCCCCCTTTTTCGAGAACAAATGAGGTGTGCAGAGTCCCAGCCTAGGGGGACGCTCTCTCTATATATACAAGTGCAGTCCCCAAACAGGGATACCTTCAATCCCTCTATGGAGACACCCTCAAGAATCTGGAAACCAACTCTCTATTTTTACTTTAGCACTCGAATTGCACTCTTAGAACGATATTCTATCACAAAACTGCTTACCCTATTATGATTTCTCATTATATTTTATTTCTTATGCTTATTTTTCTTCTAAATTCGATACTAACTTGAGTGTTGGAGTGCTAACGCCTTTTTTACAGATCTCTCCTTCGAGATTTGCATTTGCTTCGGCCTAAGATTTGAGCATAGTCTATATCAATTGGATCTATGCGTTTTTTAAACGCATCATTGGCGCCGTCTGTGGGAAAACAGATCTAAGATGTGAGAATAATGGAAGGAGTCCACACCTCCTTGGAGGTCTCCCTCGAATGGACAGTCCCCTTACGCTAGAGGATCTCCTACGACTGAATACTACCTTTGTTCAAAGCCTAATTTCAGCAGCTCCATCATCATTGTTATTTAATTCTAATGTTCCCACTAATTCAATTTTTAATGTGCAAGACGTCCCCCCTAGAAGAGCAGACGGGCATCCTTCTCAGAATAAGCCCTACGTTGAAGCAGACATCCTCCTCAGCGAATAAATCTTCACGTACAAGCTTCCCTCAAGGAATATCTTTAATTTTTTAATTTAATAATAATGGAGGTTTATTTTACCACCTTCAATATGTTAACATGTGCCCTCTTGTAGGAATTTCATGAGAGAAGCATCCTTCTCAAACTTCTCAAATTAATGCCCTGCCTCCAAGCAGACATTCCTCTCATAAAAAGCCCTGTCTTCCACACAGGCGCAGAGGTCGTCCTTCGGACAGGCACTTAGGTCCTTCTTTGAGGGACTTATGAGCTCTGTCCTGTGCAGGCACCTAAGCCCTCCTCCGTAGAGGCATCTAAGCCCTGCTTCCAATCGATACCTTATTCTTCCTCCGGTGAGGCTCCTAAGTCTTGCTCTAAGAAAAGCCCCTCCATACAGGCACAAAAGGCACCCGTTAAGCCCTCCTCCATGGATACACCCTCATAAAAAGTTCTGCTCGATACAGGCACAAAGTAAGCTGTCTTTTATTCTAATCATACTTATGCTATTAACATTCTTTGCAAGAATACAAAAAAAAAAGGAAGAAGTTCCTTCTACGGACCTCAGCTCTAAAAACACCTACTCTAATAAACGTCGAAATCTCCACTTATTAGAGTGGGGCAAGGGGGGGAGTTATTGATGTGCATAAAAATAGGTTGGCCCAAAGAGGCCTAAGCGATCTAAAAAGAAGAAAGAAATGAGAGGCCCGTAACATTTTATGAAGCCTAAGAGGGCCTGGCAAGCGGCCTTGGTGGGTGCCCCTAGAAAACAGATTGGTAAAGAAAGGAAGTTGAAGGCATCTCCCTACTCGAATTATGATTAAAGCCTGATAGATATTCGGCCCAAAAGAACCACACACGTGGCATCTCATCAACTCTGAGATCAACATCCACATTGAACTACATTAGTCCTAGGAGGACCCCCTTTGATAACCAGGACAGCCTAGGAGAAGAGAGGCGCCTCCAAAACCTAGGATTCCTAAACTTAGAAGGAGTCCCAGCAAGATAGGAGTTATCGCATGAAAGGAGTCCTCCCCTAGGTATAGACGTGTTGTTGTGAGCTGATCAATTGAACATAAGATCGAATCTTGTCTTATTTCCACATATTTCACCCCATGTTTCAAGAATAAAGGAGGTGTGCAGAGTTCTATCCTAAGGGGACGCCCTCTCTATATATTTCACCCCCTTTTAATGACTATATTTGAACTAAATGACTATTATGTTTTAGTGGCACCAAGAATTAAGACCCCCTTCCCAAAATATAAAAAAAAAACAAAGAAGAGAAACATATAAACTATTATTGTAACCTCTTAATGTTGCAATTCAAATAAAATAATTTAAAAT
Organism: Sesamum indicum; assembly: GCF_000512975.1. NCBI lineage: Eukaryota > Viridiplantae > Streptophyta > Magnoliopsida > Lamiales > Pedaliaceae > Sesamum > Sesamum indicum. The sequence continues at coordinate 6,591,037 of NC_026149.1, read as the reverse complement.
ATAAATTATTATTGTTAGGATAAATTATATTAACACCCCAAGGATTATGTTAAAATACACCAACAACCTCCTGACTTTATACAAAATCACATGCTTAATTATTTGTTTCTTTCACTCTCCAACTTAATTTTGTCCTTTTACATGAATTTCAATCAAAGGAAGATGAAGATGAAGATGTTATATCTTTGTATGCAAATGGTAAAGTTATAAGAATATATTGATAATTTTGCTTTTGTTCTTTATTTGCTTGAAGGGAGTGGAGTAAATAATCGAGGGGGTAAAGTGGTGTCACTGTGGGTTTGTCGTATCAAGCGATTACCGACACAATTTATATCAAGTAACAATTATATTTTTTAAAATTTATTATAATTATAAATATTTTTTCGCTATTTAAGAAATTTTTAATACTTACTAATTTTAATAAATGTCTAATAACAAGCCCAATTCATTAATTTTAGTTATAGTTTTTCAAATTCTTTTATCCACTTCATCCAAATATTTTACAAATTTTGTAATGTTTCACTATAAAAAGCAATTCTTTGGAATGGTTTTCAATGAATTTAAAACGAGAGGACTGAATCTCGAACGGATTTTGAAACGGGTAATAGAAAATAGGTTGTGACCATTTAATAGGGGCTTGCTAGTCTTTTATTGCATGTGATCGTTTTGTATGTTTACTTTATATTAAATATAAACTAAAGCATGCAAAACATAAACAAGTGACGAGGTCTCAGTCGTAATTAAATTCAACTCCCACTTGGATGGTCCAAGTATGATATTAGGTCCATTAATAGGTAAAACTTGAATTGTTCGATCAATCCAAGCCTTCCATCGACAACAATATAGTGTGGACTCTACTTTTACCCTTTCATAGCCTCATTAGTCGTGGCATGATTAGAGTTAAAGAAAAAGCGTAGGCTGTTGTTATGAACAAATAGGATAGTTAGATAATCCCTTAATACTTTTTAATGAGGTTGCATTTGGATTGAAAGATTTGAATCCATCATAACAAATTCTTTGGATATGTTTGGATAATTCTAAATGTAAAGGAATTTCAACTCCTTTTATTTTAATTTTGAACTAAGTTTTGATGAATATGGATGGATTTCAAATTTCTTTCAAACAGGTTATTTGAAATCCTTTCTCCAAATCTTTTTCTTCAAATCAAAATCCATTGATCCAAATACACCTTGAGAGATTACATGGGTTATCACCTCATTAAGAAGTACATTTTGAAATAGAAACTATTCATCGGGCAAGAACTATTTTAGTTACACCATCCAGTAGAGTTATAGGTGATATGGTCACAAATAGGCAACCCAAGGTGAAGTCCATTTGTCAACTTAACAATAGCCTAAGTTAAGAAAGCTCTTGGTTGTTAGTATTAGTCGTCAATGTTTTGAAATCTGAACCGGTGATTGAATCGATAAACTATCTAGTATATTGGTCGGACCCATCGGACCGGATTGAAAAATCAGTTATCCAAAAATATATATATTATACATGTATCTATATTTATTACATATCAATACATTATATATCAATTTGTTAAACCCTTTTGGCTGTTGAATGCGACTCATTGTCCCACATTGAAAAAGTATAAGCCAAATTTAAACATTTTAGGCTACAAATATAAAAAGTTTAAACCAAGTTTATTATCCGACGTTGGAAAAGCATAAGCAAAACTTAAACACTTTAAACTATAAATATGAAAAAGTTTAAATCAAGCTTATTGTCCCACATTTTGAAAAGCATAAGCAAAACTTAAACACTTTAAACAATAAATATGAAAAAGCTTAAGCGAAACTTACTGTCCCACATTGAAAAAATATAAATCAAGCTTAAACTCTTTTGGCTATATAAATATGGAAAAGCTTAAGACTTAATCCCAAAAAAGATACTCAAAATTGATTTTAATTTGATCTTATCGGGTCACCAACTTTGACAAATTGTGGCCGGTCCACAAGAATTTTGATCATATGAACCGGCTGAATACATGATTGGTTTCCGTTTAACTAATCAAATCCATGAATCCAATCCAATTCTAAAAACACTGATCTTCACAACTACTCATTTTGAAGTACACACATAACGATTGCACCACAAGCACTGTGCTGCTGATCTCGCTCACCAACGACAGATACGCAGACTCCTCCACCACCTCAAGCTGGGATGGATTTGCCACACGGATGATATGATAGGAAGGAATTTACTCTAATACTTGAGCTTGCTCTCATCTATTTAGAGTAAGGGATTGAATGATGCCCCCACATATGACCTGCTGGAGGAGGCCCAAGAGCCCAAAAGGCTTTTCGGACATTCTACAAAAATATATAATAGGGATAATTACATTTCTCTATCTTAAGATTTGATATAATTATACGTAAACTTTATATAGTTTGGAGAATTATATTTAGCGTTCTTGAAGTTTGCTTCCGTCTAACAAATAAGTCTCTTCGTTGGTCATATTCACTGAATTTGTTGATATTAACAAAAAAAAAAAAATCTGAATAAAAATTGATATTCACCCTCTATTGGCTTATTACTAACTTATAACAAGTCAAACATTTTTTTCAAACTAAATCACCCTTATAACGGTGGAGATATACCACCTCACATGCATTATAGCCTGAAGACGTATGAGGATAATTTAGTCATAAAATAATTTATTTGACTTGTAATAAGTCAATTGGGGTAATATAGATTTTTTTTCCAATCTTTTTGTTAATATGAGCAGTTTTGGTGAATTTTGACTAACAGATGGACTTATTTGTTAAATGAAAACAAACCTCAGGGGTGTTAAATGTAATTTTTCAAGCCACAGGAGATTTAGGTATAATTAAACCAAACTTTAGTGTGGGGGCATAATTATCTCTATATAATATTAGTGATAAGATATCAACTCATAATTTTAAAATTTATTACTAAAATATATAGTAAGTAATAATAATTTTAGTTTTTCTCCTAATATATATATTAGTGACAAAAATTATATATAATATTATGATATATTTGACTAATAATTATTTTTACTAGTTTGTCACTATAAAAAGTCACTCATTGCTTTTAGCGACAATTTTACGGGCAACTTTTTGTCATTAAGTTTTACTAATGATAATATTCACGATATAATTATGACTAACAACACTATAAACTTCGTGACCATAATCTTTTTTGTCACTAAATATATAAAATTAGTAACAACGTTAAAAAGGATAATTACATCATTTTTTCTTGATATTTGACGTAATTACAGTAGAGTTCCCGTGATTTGAAAAGTCACATCTAGTATCTTTGAGATTTCCTTATGTCTAACAAAATAAGTCTCTTTGTTAGCGAAAATTTACAGAATTTGTTGATATTAGCAAAATTAAAAAAAAATGGATGAAAATCCATATTATCCCTAACTTGACTTATTACTGATTTATTGAATGTCAATAAACCTTTTTCTGACTAAACTATCCTTATACATCTTCACCCTTATGAGTGTAGTTTGACCAGAAAATATTTGTTTGACCTTTAATAAAGCAATAATAAGTTAATAGAGGGTACATATCGATTTTCATTTAGTTTTTTTTTATTTGTATCAACAAATTCAGTGAAATTTGACTAACGAAGTGACTTATTTATTAGATGAAAACAAACATCAAGATTACTAGATGTAATTTTTCAAACCACAAGAAGTGTACGTGTAATTATACCAAACTTTAGGAGAGGACGATGTAATTATCCCATATTAAATTTGTCACTTGAATGGTTGTGTCGTTAATCTTCTCTTTTTTTGTACTACAACCCAGTAGGGATGGCCTGGCCCGGCCCAACTGCAGCCCAACAACATAGCAACTAAAGGAAGCGGACCGGCCAGGGCATTCAGTGTCCGATAACATAATATTACGCCTAGAACATAATCAAGAAAACTGAGAGCATGTTATCGTTTTCTTCAATCGGCTTCTCGCGTTAAGTCCCTTTCAATTGAATCTTCCTCCACGAGGTTTCAATCTTTGAAATCCTCTAAATAGTCCACTCCAATAACCGGAGATCTTCCTTTTTTCGTGCTAGCAAGATAAAGAAAGGAAAGGAGAAAATAAAAAACACGTCATGACTTAACAATTTCGACTTTCTTTCTCGTTCCTTCTTTATAACAAAAGAACCAACAAGAATAAGATTGAGAGAGAGAGAGAGAGAGAGAGACGAATTTGACTATTAATATTAGGAATCATAAATACAAGTATATAGAAAGACCTAGTCTCTGGTAACCACTTAATCTTATTCTGATAACCACCTCAACCCTCACGCACTCCGTGTGAGTGAAAATTCCCTTAAAAAAGCTACAAAGTTTCGTCCATATCACGCCCAAAATCAGCCAACTTCTCATTGTCAATGTCAAACAAGGTCATGGGCTTAATCTAAAGTGGACTAGACTCATATAAATCAAACTCGTGTTAAACAAACTTAAATTTAAATCTTTTAATCCAATTCAAAAATCTAAGCCCACCCTCTCACTAATTCATAAAAAATAAGCATTTTACAAGTAGGAGTTAATTTGGTTGCTCCTTTGTACGTATCATCCATTGGTAGAACTAAACTCAAAATATCTATGATGAACCCTACAATAATTAAACAACAACAACAACAACATAATAATAATAATAATCATTATTGGACGTACCATACACCTAATACAAACAAAAGATGTTCACCCATTTTTTCAGAGTGTCCTATATATATATAATAAATTGGGCAGGTATAGTTGCCTTTCATGGATATTCATAACCTTATTGGAACAAAGACTTGTCCACATGTGAAAGTTGAGATTCCTAAATGGACTAAATTATATTTTATTATTACTTATATGGTATTTAATAGTTCTTCAAAGTAGTAATATATACATATATTAAATCGTATATTCCTATTAAAAATTAAGGAAAAATATTATTTTAGTCCGCTAAGTATGCCTAATTTTAATTTTAGTCCGATAATTATGTCCCAATTTTATTTAGGTCCAGTAACTTACGAAATTGCTTACTTTTAGTCCTCTGACAGATTTTCGGACAATTTTACCCCTATGCAATTTTTGAAAGGCAGTTTTAGTACATATGCACTCATAGGGGTAAAATTGTCCGAAAATCTGCCAGAGGACTAAAAGTAAGCAATTTCGTAAGTTACTGGACCTAAACAAAAATGGACATAGCTATCGGACTAAAATTAAAATTAGGCATACTTAACGGACTAAAATAATACTTTTCCCTAAAAATTAATTACAAATTTCTGCCAAAAATAGTACTCAGTAAAAATATTAAGAAAATACTAATGATGTCTTAGTTTAGCGGTCTCATGAATATGTTCGAGACATGGGTTTGAATCTTGTTGGACATGTTGGTTTTTGTCTCGCTTTATATGAGTTATTGTAATTTATTTATCGTTGTTAGTTGTATTGGTTGAACAGATGTTATTGCTCAATTTATTGAAATTAGTTGTTGTAATTTAATTAATGTTACTAGTAAAAGAAAAAATTTTAAGAACCTGAGATTTAAATTTAAAATTATTAATGTAAATTCTTATAATTTTATATTGATAATTTCGGTTCTAACGACTCATAGTTACAGGACAAAAATGAATCTATTACATGTGATGGGGACCAAATTGTCTTTAAAAGACTGAATTTGTCAAATGACTCAATTTTTTTGTTATTATTACTTTGGTATTGAGTAATTACAAATGACTCAATTAATACCCGAATTTTGGGATTAATATCATTCGGTACTGAATCATAATTTTAATTTATTTTGCAGTTGTTTTTTTATATGGAGGCCACTTTACCCTTAAATATTAAAATAAAAACCAATAAATATATGAAAATAAATTTGCATAAAAATTTTTTCTATATATTTTCTTTTATTTGAACCAATTGACATTCATTTTCGTATTTGGTTATTAAGATTATTATATTTTTATTATTTGATACTTTCTACTATATATCTTTATTTATCGGTATTTATAGAAAAAAATTTTATTAAATAACTTATGCTCATAAATTAATGAAATATTATTATCAAATATAATACTCATATATAAAAAATTAAAGTCGGATGGTTCAAATAAAGACAAATATATCGATTAGATTTTATTAGTTTTGGTATTCTTTATTTTTAATTTTTTATTTGAAGGTAAAATGGCCATTACATAAAAAAGAAAATACAAAAAAAAAAAAAAAACGTCAATTGGGTACCAAGTGATATTAACGGTGAAACTCGAAAATTGATTGAGTATTTACAATTACTCGGGTACCAACGTTACAAAAAAATTGATTATTCCCCACAAAGTAAATCAATACTATCTAGTACAATAATTAACCACGTTAATTATTTATAATAAAAAATTATATTTTTCTAATGCAATATGACACTAATGACCAAACTCGATCGGACGACAATATAAATTTTAATCTTATTTATAGTAAAGTCACGTGAACTTGTAAACCCACTTCAAATTATTTATAATTGATTATGAGATAATTAATTTAAAAAAAATTATTTTAGAAAAATGGCCTAAATGGGATAAGAATTTAAGTTTATTTTTAATTTAGTCCCATTTGCTATATTTTTTCACATTTAATCCCATTTATTTTATATTTAATCTCGATTGACTTATAACTGACTTGTAGTAGGTCAAATAATTTTCTTTTGACCAAATTATCTTCATACGTCTTCACGCATTAATGCATGTGTGTAAGTCAGTAATAAGTCAATTGAGAGTAAATATTAATTTTCATTCAGTTTTTTTTTTTTTTAGTTAATATCGATAAATTCAATGAATTTTAACTGATGTGGGACTTATTTATTAGGTGAAAGCAAACTTTATGGTTGTTAGATATAATTTTTCAAACTACGAAAAGTTTACATACAATTACACAAAATCTCAGAGAATAAGAGTGTAATAATCCCAATTATTATTATTATTAAAACAAAATGATATTAAATTAGTGGCAACATGATTCTAAATTCTAATAATCCCAGTTCTGGAATATTCTAAGATTGTGTATCCCAAATAGATTCCAACCCACTGCTCTCGCGAAGTTTCCTCACTTGTTCTTTTACGAGAAGATTCCTCTGTTTTCAGACTAAACTTATCTGCTCCTTTCACTTTTCATCAACTCTTACTTAGATATTAAAGTTTAAGTATAATTACATTTTCTCCCATAAAATTTGCTATAATTATATATCGACCCTTTATGATTTTAAAAATTATATTTAATATTTTTTAAATTTATTTTTATGCAATAAATAAGTCTTTTCTATTAGTTAAAATTTATGACATGTGATAATATTAAAAAAGTTGAATAAAAAATTATATTTATCCACGATTGACTTATTGCATATTGAGCAAATTTTCGATTGTGTTTATAGTATTCTTAGAATGTTACGTGTTATTTTATTTTTATTTATAATTTTAAATTATAAAAAAATATTTATTATATGTGTGCAAAAATGGGGTGATGACTGTTAGTATTTTTCAATCAAAAGTGGTTGGATATAATTGGAAAAGATGTAAGAGCTAATTATAATTTCTCTTTTTGAGATTTGGTGCAATTATATATAAACACTCTGTGGTTTGAAAAATTACATTTAACACTCTTGAGTTTTGTTTTCATCTAACAAAAAAGTTCATCAATTGGTCAAATTTCATTAAATTTGTTGATATTAATAAAAAACTGTATGAAAATTGATATTTGACCTCAATTGACTTATTATAAGTCAAAAAAATATTTTCGAACTAAACTACTTATATAACAATGACGTTATACCTCCCCACGTACATTAAAACTTGATAATGTATGATGATAATTTTGGTTAATATAGAGAGTTATTTGTTAGATGGAAGTAATTTCAGAAGTATTAGATATAATTTTTTGAATTATAAAAAATAATTATATTAAATTTTGGAAGAGGGAGGTGTAATTATCCAAAAATGTAAATAATAAAACACAACTTGACCTGCCAAAGAATTATGAAGAGAGTGTGTGGGGAATCTCTGTCTGCACTTCCACACGTTTTATTTGCGGCCAATCTTGATGTGCTCGCCAACTGCTTATCCTTCACTGCACCGTATTTATTGTTGCAGTTCTCTGATTGTCCTTTTCTCGGAGGAAACGGTTGCTTCTCTCTTCTTCTGTACGGGCATATGATGCTGCCGGCACTTCCCAACGGCATGGAGTCGGTGGCGGACGAGGAGTTTTCGGAAGTGCTGCGGGAACCGCTGCTGCTGCTGCAGGATCAGCGGTCGCGGTCCAATACGACGTCGCAGGTCGCCATTGTTGGCTCCGATCTCTGCCCCATCGAGAGCCTTGACTACGAGTATGCGATTTTTGCGGTTTTTTTTTGTAAACTTCGCGCAAGCATCGCCGGTGTGATTTCATTTTTGCTGCGATTATAACGTGCGTGTTGTTTGTTTTGATGTGTGTGCATGTGTTGGAGTAGGAGAAATGTTGTGGTTGTGAGTTATTGTCCAAATTTTTTAGATTGGAAGTACGTGAATTGTTAAATAATTTGTGTGAGTGAAATTTGCGGGAACGCGCATGTGAAATGGGTAATTGATGTTTCCTGAGTAGCTTAGTAGAGTGTTTAGTTCGTGGTAAATGGGAAGTTATCAACGATTTGTGGAATACATTCTGCGCTTGAATTGAAGTGCAAAGGACTATGGGAGACGGGTTCTCAGTTATTTCAAGGTTTAATAGCTATAAACAGATTAGAGGACATTATGATAGTTAATTGCGCGAATTGAAAAAAGTTATTCTTTTTGAAAATTACTCATTTCTGTTTGCGTTGAACACGCTAAAGCTTTTGAGTTCTTTGGTCTTGGAGGTTTTCATCTCAATTCTAAAATTGCAGGAAATTGATTGCAATTCACTTCTCTTTCATTCGTTTCCCCTCAATTTTCAACTTTTCTCAGACATTTAAATTTTGCAATGAGATGGTAAAGTGAAAGCCTCCTTTCTTCTAATGCCAAAGCAAGCTTTATACTATCATGTCTTAGCCTTTTGTCTGAGTTATCCATTAATCCAGTGGACATAAATCGTGTTCAATTTTACATTGATCCTACCTTAACAGGGAAATTGATTTGAGAATCATCTACCTCTTGTTCCTATTGCTTGTCCTTTGGCTTTTGGTCATCAGACAGCTTTTGCCATCTAACTGAAGTGAAGTTTTTATTTGCAGGATTATTGAGAATGATTTTTTCAAGCAAGACTGGAGGACTATGGGAACAGTTGATATATTTCAGTATATATTCATCAAGTGGACACTTTGTTTTCTTATTGGAGTTATTGTGAGTCTCCTTGGGTTCCTCAACAACCTTGCCATTGAAAATATAGCTGGTGTAAAGTTTGTTATAACCTCCAATATGATGTTGGCTAGAAAGTAAGAAAATCTCTTGTTTTTTAAGTTCACATGCTTCCGAAATATGTTTATCTTGTCGAGCTTCAGTTAAACCTTCTTGGTCTATGGTTATTGATTTCTTCATCATGCCTTTTCATATGCATATCTTTCAGCATTACTAATTACTCCATTTTTGGAGGTCTGTAGACCAAACTGAAAGGAAAAGGTCTATTTCATATTTGGTTGAGATCTTTGATTCTGTTATTTTGCTCAGATCTAGATTGATGCCCCAACCTGGGGATTGCTACATTTTCTTCCCTACTCCCTTGTCTCCTTGCCCAATTTTGTTGGGAGGGTATATGTGTATACTCCTGTATATTTATCAGGTTTAAAATCTGTGGACAGGTTTGTTGTTGCTTTCATTGTGTTTGCTTCTTCAAATCTTGGCTTGACATTTTTATCAAGTTTGGTCACTGCTTTGATAGCACCAGAGGCTGCTGGTTCAGGTATACCAGAGGTTAAGGCTTACCTGAATGGTGTAGATGCACCTGCAATATTTTCGTTTCGAACTCTGGTTGTCAAGGTATTTCAGAATTTTGTTGAATTGTGTTCTCTCAACATATATATATGTATAGGTATATATATATATATTATATAAGGTACGTATGTATGCATGTAGATCCTTTTGTCTACTCACATAGATTTATGTTACTGGAAGCTTGCCAAATTAACTATTTATCTGTATGACTGAGTATGCATAAATTTGATGCCCTGGTGTTGACTGCATTTCTGAACCTTGATTAGACCTATATAATTGTGCCATCAATATGAAATGAATATTACTCATTATTGTTTGCAAATGATACACCTGAATGTCGTGGTCTCCTCGAAAAAGTGCTCTAAAGGAATGCCTTTATCGAGGGGAGGTATGGTGTAACATTTAGTATATTCTTTTGCTTGCTGCACTCAAGCTGGAAAAAGTTATACTTTTCTATTTCATGTCCTAGACCTTCAAAATGTGCCCCAATTCATGCATGCCAGTTGGTTGGAGCAGCATGCCTGCTCTTAGTCTCTTGAGGTTCATCCTTAAAATATCTGATAACCCTCTTCAGTCAGTTTGCCGAAAAGGATAGCAAAACACCCAACATTGCTGGAACCCCTTCAGTCATTTTCACTAGCTAGGGAGAGGAGATCAACCTTTCCAATTCTAAAAAATGTGTCCATGTCGAGTTCAAGAACCAGAAAAAATCCCACGTTTGCTAAATTAACTAAAAATAGCCAAAACTCTCATTCATTTCTTGTTCTTTTTTAGTAGTTCTCAAGTGAGTGAATTCTGGTCTCTGCCCTGTGAAGAGACAATACAACTCCCCCCCCCCCCCCTTTTTTTTTTTTTTGGGTATTGTAAGCGGCAGAGTGGCCTTGCTGCCACGATCCGCTGAGATTCAGCCCTTTGTCGTTTCGATTCGTCCCTCCCCCCAACCCCCCCCCCCCCCCCTCTTCTTCCTTTTTCCTGAATTCTTTTTTTTCTTCAGAATTTCTATCTTTCTTTCATTTTGCATGGCATTGCTTTACATAAAATTTCCCCCTTCATCTTTACTTATTTTCCTCCCATAGAGCACTCCACCCTTCAAATGATCCTTTTATTTGTGATAAAAATTAAACTTTTTTCATCTTCGCTTAATGTCCTTCTTGAGTGCAATCGACCGTTCAAATGATGCTTTGATTTGTGATAAAAATTAATTTGTATATAAGTCCTTTAATTTGAGAAATATGTTAAGAAATATATACTTGAATATTGTTGTTTGTTGCAGTTAGGAGTTTCACTTTTCCAACATTTTTATGTGAAATAAATTTTTCATAGAGGTAATTATTTTCTTGAGTATGAATTTGTCGGAGCTTTTTTTTTCTTTAATAATTGATGAATGAATTGTTTATATGTTGTTGAAGTATATGTGACTTTTTGTAATTTGTAAATACTTTTCTTTATATATGTTGAATGAATTCAGGTATTTTGTCTAAGTGTTTGTGGTTTATTGCTGTTAAATTTAAAAACAAAAAAATTTGGTTAAAGTTAGGAGTTTCCATTAATTTCTCTTTAAATTCAAAAAAATATTTTTTCATTATTTTCGAACTTATATTTATTTTTTAAAATTTAATTTATTTTTGAATTTCGGTATGTTGGTTTCTAAAACTTCTGTTTATAAAATATATAAGATGTTATTTTTTTAATATTTTCTTTTATTTAAGTAAGTTTAGTTTTGGATACAATTGTCTCTGTAAATGTAATTATTTTTTATATAATGATTGTTTGAAAATATAACATAGCTTTTATGTCATATATATGAACAATTCTTTTGAAACTATAAAATTAATTATATTTACATAAACAAAAATGTTGAACAATATAATATTATATATACTTATATAATGGATCTTAGAAAAATATATTCTGAAATTAAAAAATAAAAAATGAAATGTTTTAAGAAAGGAAATATAAATTCAAAAATAATAAAACAATTTTTGTAAACTTAAAGAGAAAAAATGAAAATCTTAAGGCAATTCTTTTTGTTTTTATATTTAACAACAACAAATTACCCACAAACATAGCAATAAATCACATGCATTTCAACAAAATAATTTGAACTCATCTGAAACAATCTTTCACTTAACATATATATAAAAAAATATTTACAAATTACAATAAATCATATACATTCCAAAAAAAATATGAACAACCGTAAATTGTATACAAAATATAAACAATTCATTCAATAATTACGAAAAATTTCCACCAAATTCATTCGCAAAAGAGAATAATTTCCTTTATGAATAAATTTATTTCATGCAAAATGTTGTACAGAAGTGTCGGACTGCAACAAACAATAAAAGCACCATTTATTCAATTAAATACTTCTTAACATATTTTTAACTAAATAGAATTATATACAAAAAGTTACCAATCTTAATAAAAGAAGAGAAAATAAAAAGGACAAAGTTCGTGTCAAATGAAAGAAATTTTGGGAGAAAGAAGGAAGAAGTGAAAGGGAGGAAAAAGAACTAGGGTCAGGGTGGGAATTGAGGTTGCTGCCTTTAATGCAGCAGCTGGTCAATTTGACCAACCCTTGCCTTTCTTTTTTCCCCAGAGAAGCGCGGTTCTGTGAATTTATTTCTTTAATTTTAAAGAGAGTTCCCCACGTTATCTCTCTTTTTTTTCTTAATAAATAATTGGCAGTGAAAGTATTTTTTGGCTTTTTAATCTCCTCTATAAAATGGTCTGGATATCATTTTCTCAAATGCAGGTTAAAAGGTATTTTTATCAAATCAACATATATGTGCTTGTGCTTTAAAAGGGGCTGAATGATTCATGTTTTCAATAAATGGACCTTGCTTAGCCATCACTTCCCTTGTCATAAAGTTCAACACATTTATTCCTTCTCTTGTGCCACTACTCCATACTACCGTGGCTTCTATTCTCTGACTCTTCCATTTGGATACTAATATTACCACTTTCAGTGGCAAGCCTTAACCGCCATCAATTGAAATTCAGCCTCTGGACATGGAACATTATGAAAACAGCAGCTGAGGAATGCATTTCAATAATTTGGAAAACTGATGCTATAGCTGTTATTGGTGAAATCAATATGACTGTGTATTTGCTTTTCATTTCTCTCACAGCACTTAGAAAATATAGATTTCAATCAGGCATTAAGTAACAAGCGGTGAATGAATGTGCTACGGCTGTAAATCCTCTATACTTTTTGTAAAACCATTATCTGTAAAGGGAGAGAAACATTTCCATGCAGCACAACTGGAATGCAAGAAACAAGCAGGAAAGAAGGTCTTTTCTTGTTATTACATAACCTTCATTATCTACTTATATTGTTGGATTCTCTCTCAGCCTAGAGAGTAAGTCGTGCGAAGTGCACTTCTGAAGGATAGGGGATCATGGTAATTGGAACAGGATGGGCATATAGGATCTGAGTGTCTTTGGTCCATCAAACTGCAATGTTTCTTCCACCAATAGGAGGCATCTTACTAAATTGCCTTTGGGAAAGTCTTAAAAGCTCAGGAGAAGTGTAGCAAAGCTGCAAAATTATATATCTGAAGTTGAAACCAAGAATTTTAAGTCTTCTCTGTTCTTTTGTCTTTTTCCTTCTTAAAAGTCTGTATCTATACCTTTCTCTTTTTTCTTTTGAAAGTGTTGAAGTCTTACCTGAAGGTGATATATGATGCAGATAGTTGGAAGCATTTTAGCTGTGTCCTCATCTCTTAATGTTGGAAAGGCAGGGCCCATGGTCCATACTGGTGCCTGCGTAGCTGCAATAATGGGTCAGGGTGGGTCAAAGAAGTTTGGGTTGACATGCAAGTGGTTGCAGGTTCTCAAAAATGATAGGGACAGGAGGGATCTTGTGACATGCGGATCTGCTGCAGGGATAGCTGCTGCGTTTCGTGCTCCAGTTGGTGGGGTTCTGTTTGCTCTTGAAGAAATGGCGTCTTGGTACTATTACCTTACCCGTGATAGTTTAACTTTGCTGTACTCCTATTCTTAAGGCCCCAAGCCAGATAAGTTTTCTTTGGAACTGATCATTTGTCAAATGACACTGACTGGAACCATGTTAAACTGTGTCCTATTTGGTGTTTTCCCTCTGTTTTAGCTGCTCTATTTGAGGCACAAATGATGAACAAAATAGATGCTTAATCAGTGATGATAGTAGCAATAAAAATACAATTGCCTGATTACAGGGAACAAAGTAGATACTTTGGTTAAGGTAATGATGTGGTTATGCTTTTTATAATGTTGTAGAGGTTAGTCTTGACTTTCTCCTGTAGGTGGAGAAGTGCTTTGCTGTGGAGAGCTTTCTTCACAACTGCTGTTGTTGCTATAGTCCTTCGGGGTCTTATCGATGTCTGTTTGAGAGGTGAATGTGGACTATTTGGCAAAGGTGGTCTGATAATGTATGATGTCACCTCTGCAAATATATCCTACCACCTCAGGGATGTGCCTGCTGTTCTTCTTCTTGCAGTTATAGGGGGCCTTTTAGGAAGTATCTACAACCTTCTACTAAATAAGGTTCTCCAAATTTACAATATGATTAATACGTAAGTGTTTCAATTATTTCTTGCCATACTTGTCAGTTACATCAGATTTCCTTTTCAACCCTTCGAATTATTCCCAGATACAAGTTCAATGGTTTCTTTATTGTCTGTGACAGGAAAGGAATTGCTTACAGGATTATATTGGCTTGCTTCATTTCTATTTCCACTTCTTGTCTTCTATTTGGACTCCCTTGGATTGCTTCTTGTCGACTGTGTCCGTCTGATGCATCAGAGCCTTGTCCAACAATTGGTCGGTCTGGAAATTACAAGAAATTTCAGTGTCCCCCTGGTTACTATAATGATCTTGCCAGCCTCTTTTTCAACACAAATGATGATGCAATCAAAAACCTCTTTAGCAAAGGCACTGACACTGAGTTTCATCATTCATCAATGCTTATATTTTTTACTACCTGCTTTTTTCTTAGCACTTTCAGTTACGGGATTGTGGCTCCTACTGGTCTCTTTGTGCCAGTTATTGTGACAGGCGCAGCCTATGGACGTTTCGTTGGGATGTGTGTCGGTTCTAATTTGAATCTAA
The DNA here is from genome assembly GCF_000512975.1 of Sesamum indicum. Classification (NCBI taxonomy): domain Eukaryota; kingdom Viridiplantae; phylum Streptophyta; class Magnoliopsida; order Lamiales; family Pedaliaceae; genus Sesamum; species Sesamum indicum. The sequence goes on along the minus strand of NC_026149.1, from coordinate 6,576,028 downwards.
ATCATGGCCTCTTTGCAGTTCTTGGTTCTGCATCTCTTCTTGGGGGATCCATGAGGATGACAGTTTCCTTGTGTGTGATTATTCTCGAACTGACTGACAATCTATTGCTGCTGCCACTTATAATGCTTGTTCTTCTCATTTCCAAGACTGTGGGTGATGTATTTGATGCAAATATTTATGACATCATAATGACTTTGAAGGGCCTTCCCTACTTGAAACCTCATGCTGAGCCATATATGAGGCAATTGACAGTTGGTGATGTGGTTACAGGCCCACTTCAGATTTTCCATGGCATCGAGAAGGTTGGTAATATAGTGCATGTTCTCAGAACCACAGGGCATAATGGGTTTCCTGTGGTAGACGAGCCCCCCCTGTCTTTGTCTCCCCTGTTATATGGTTTAATTCTCCGAAGCCATCTTGTTACATTGTTAAGAAAGAAATTGTTCTTCAAAACACCCACTCCAGTAGGCCTAGATGCCTTCTTACAGTTTTCAGCTGATGATTTCACAACAAAGGATTTGGGCCATTGCGATCAAATTGACGATATAGAACTGTCCGAGGAAGAGATGGAAATGTTTGTAGATTTGCATCCTTTTACTAACACATCGCCCTACACTGTGGTAGAGACCATGTCATTAGCGAAAGCCCTAATACTCTTCCGGGAAGTCGGTTTAAGGCATCTCCTGGTAATTCCCAAGGTTTCGGGGGTAAGATGTTTTCTGATACCAAAATTATCAACTTGGTCAGCTTTTGTTTACTCTTATTGAACAACCTTCTATTTTCTCCTTTTCTGATGACTGAAAGACGTGATGTTTTTAATAAATGCTCATTATAAATACTGAATATTTCTTTTGAGTGTAAACCCAAGAATATCATTGTCAGCTGTTTTGACTCTCTTTGTTTTCTAACGACTCATCATGGATGACAGAATTATGCATCAATGAAATTCCTCCATAACTATTTGTGATATATATATGTATATATCCAATTGTGTTGACAATGCAATGCATTATTGAGCGAATGTTGGTTATATTCACCTTTCTAAAATAACGTGCTTGCTTCTTGCAGAGGCTTCCAGTTGTGGGTATATTAACGAGGCATGATTTCATGCTAGAACACGTCCAAAATCTGCATCCTCGGTTGTCACGCAACAGGTGGAGAAGGTGGAGACTGCAATTCTCTTAATTTTTGAGCTGACAACTTATTGACAGAATTCTATCAAATTGCTGGACCACGTGCATGAAGATTTTGTTCATAACCTCAGTTGTACAGTCACCAGATGATGCACCACCACTTTATTCTTTTTCCTGGTATCAGGCAAGCTGCAAGAGATCTCCAACAATGGCATTCGTCTCGTAGGTTTGGAAACATGAGCTGATCGGTAAGATGAAAACTCTGTCCTGGTTCAACTTTTATGATTTCGTAGTCAAGCCATCTGCCTATATCTCATCGTATGTTAGGCGATCCCTTTACAGTAGTGTTTCCTTCTTGGATTTTAGCGAGGAAACCATTGTGTTTGGAATGTTGGATTTGGATTTGGCTAAGAATTTGAGATAAATGGAATTTAAGTTCCTCTGATTTCAAAGCCACGTACTTCATATCTCTTATTTGGATTTATAAGGAATTTGTACAAGAATTTCAAATTCATTTGGTGTTTATAAAGCATTTCAAGAGAATTTAAAATGACTAGGTAACTGAGCGGATTTAAAATGTATTGATTTATTTTATGAGCTAAACAAGTTAGACGGAATTCATCTATAAATTTTAAATCCACAAGACTCGATGCAGATGCACCCCAAGGGAAAATACTTTATTAAATGATGTGTTCTCATGACTTAGTTTTTGATACTTCTCCGTTACCTTCTTCCTCACCAAAACCCAAGGTCTAAACATAGTATGTAAAACCTCGCGGTTGGTCGAAATTTCAGCCAACATATGTAGCTGCACATTTTGGTTACTGAATAGGAAAAAAGTTCAGAGGCTGAATCACTAAATTTGATCCCCAAGTGCTTCATTTGCTGTTTGTGTACCTAAATTGTGGCTTCAACTGTGGTCTCTATCTCTCTCTCCACACACACACACATCAAAATAATGAGGATCCGCTTCTAACGTTCACCACTAATTTTTTTTTTTTTTTTTTTTTAAATTTTGGCACTCACCAAGAATTTCATATAGTAATTCATACAAATTAAATACCCAAATTTGTTTACAGATATACCATCCAGCCTAGTATACAAGGGATACCCCCAAAACGAGAAATCACACACACACACACATTGCTCCCCATAATCAACAATCTGCAACATGGCAAGGCAAGTGATTCTCCATCGGCACTGGACCACTCCCATTCTCAGGTTTCTGGCGAACTACACTCATCTGATCATCTCCTTCACTGAACTCTCTGAAGTTTGCCACCCTCCCCAGCTCCTCCACTTCCTCGATCACCAGGTCAAGCCTCGCCACTGCCTCCACCAGCAACGACGCAAAGGCGGCAAATGGAAGTGCCTCCGAGAACTCCAGGCTTGTTATGGAAATCTTGCTTAGGGTTGGCCTCAACACCTTCCTCTCCGCGGCCTCCACCCTCTTCGACTTCTTCCACTCCAGCAATGCCGATGAATCAGTCTTAACACTTGACAAAGAGACTCCGGAGTACTTTGAGGGTTTTTGGCTGCTGGCTGCAGCAGCCAGGGCGAGGTCGTTGGTGGTGGCGTTGGTGTTGCGGCCAAGGAAGAGGCGAGGCTGGGATCTCAGGGTGGCGTCCAGGTCTTGTAGGGCTTCGTGGAGGTGGTCGGAGAGGATCATGGGTGAGCACTGGCGGTGCTCCCTAATGCTGTTGGCTAGTTCTTTCAGTGCTTTTGATACCTCTCCGGCCACCCGAATGCATGGATCTTTGAAAAGAGCTCGAACTGACGTTGGAGTCTTGAGGTTTCAATCAAATCATGCGTGGAGAAGAATGATTATGATTAGTGTAATGATCAGAACGAGTGTCTTCAGAAACCAAATTTAACACACACACACATATATATACATATATAGTAAACAAGAAGAAGAAGTGGGACCTGAATTTGAGTGTGAAGACATCCATGAAGAGCAACGAGGGTGTAACCAAAATGGCGAAGAACGTCTCCCAACTTGACATACTGCTTCCATGGGAACTTGTAACAATGCCTTGAATGGCATGGCTCCCAGCTTGCATGCAGTGCCTGCTCACCCCCCCACCCCCCATCAAAATTTCAATTAATCATTATAAGATAAATAGGACACACACACACACACACAATCACGCATACCAAAGTCTCATCACTGGATTTAGAATCGAGCACGGCCTTATAACCCTTGTAGATTGGATCCTCTGACATTGCTCTATCTTCCCCTTCTTTTGCTGCTTCTCCACTTCTGTTGAAGTATTCATTCACGCAACCTGCAATGTTGCTTCACAAATATTAATTGCCAGCATTTGATGCCAAATCAAACTATCAGAATTGATCAAGAATATAAATGTTTTTGTGCCACACACAAGAACACACGATTGCACGAGTTACAAGCTATCAGTATGCTAACGTATGTTTTTGCACATAATACAAGAAAATAGATCAATAGCCACAAAAAAATTTTGATGCTAAAATTAGTGTTGAGCTAATTAGTATGAAAAATTCTTACTAAACACGTTAATCTATATCTTCTAATACAAGAAATTTACTTGCTAATGAATTTAGCAACGAAATACTTAAACAATTTGTTGCTAAATTCATTAGCAAGTAAATTTCTTGTAGGATTTTCAAGAATTTTTCTTATTAATTAGCTCGATCCTGATTTTCTTTCGTGGGTGTTAGTCATTTTCTTATAATGACAGTTCAAGCATATGTCTGTTTTTGTGAACTTGTTGCCCAGTTTGTGAACAATATTTTGGTCCCCTTTTTGTGAAGCCAAATGTGAAGAACTTTACATAATTTTGTATAACTTTGTTCCAAACATAGTTCTCAGATTACTATATTAATCTATATTGAAACTTATTTCCTGTATCTTTATACTGGGAAAAAATAAAATTTTGGTCCTATAACTTTGATTTGAATTCCTTTTAGTTCTTTAACTTTGGTAATATTAGATTTAGTCCTTTATCTATTAATTTTTTGTAAATTTGGTCCTTTAGCCTAATTAAAACTCGTTTGCCCTTTTGATAATAAAGTCTAATAATCCATCCTAATACTCTTAAAAGGGCTAGCTAGCATGCTTTTGAAATAAAACTAAACTCTCTATAAATTCGTACCTTCTATGTGAGCATTAGTTACAAGATGCAAAATGAATGGAGATGAACTAAATTTGCTCTTTAAAAAGCTGCGCAGGGGTAAAATTATTCGAAAATTGGGTCAGAAGAATAAAATTACATATTTATGAAAGTTACTGAACTAAAACTAAAATGAATAAGCTTAAAAAACTAAAATTAATAGTAGACAAACTTAAAGAATTAAACAATAATTTTTCCTTTTATACCGTGTTGTTAGCTTATACTATTACAAATCAGTCAAATTGATATTATACCTACAAGTCATTTATCAAGTGAAAACAATGTATATGAGCTGATGATATGGAAGAAAAAAAAAAGAGTTATGAGATCGCACAAAATTAATGAATTATGAGTAATTAATTGATAGTATTTTGTAACTGCAGTCTCTAAATGGATAGCCTCTAACATACACGTATGACATAAAATGCACTTTATGGTTTACGTACGTGGCTAGCTAGGAGGTTGATTGGATGATTCACCAGCAAAAAATTAAATTCAAAAAACCCTAATTTCGTCTACATCAGCAATATTTTGTGAATTATAAAACTTCAGTGATTGGGGTCCTATAATTTTTAAACATTATTGAACTATGGCTTATAATATATCATTTCTATAGCTAGAGTTCTTAAATTGCCACCCCTTTAACGTACGGGGCAGGAAATGCAATTTGGCCATATAAGTATGGTATGAATCATGAGCTTGTACGATTACCTTCTATGGAGATAGCCAAACCCTCAAGCTTAGACACAGTAGAGTTATGGAGATCTTGGCCCGACCAGTTGGGGAAAATCAATAGGCTCATGAGAAGGCAAATCCCACAGCCTATGGCGATCGTGTACAAGCGATCGTGCGCTATCTTGTGCACGCTATGAACTCGAAAGCTAGAGACGGTGATCAAGTTGAACGTCAAGAGGAATATCACCACTCCATAGTCGTAATTCTTCTTTATGTAAGGGAAAAACCTAATGTACGTAGCTGCCATCCCTGTAGTTCAACAAACAAGAAAGCACATCGACGTTCTGATCAGAGGCAAATAAATTAACATACATAAAAGCGCTAGTGATACATATATAGGGACAACACTTATGGTCAATTTATAACATACCAATGGCAAAAATCGCAGTTCCAATAAATATAGCGCGAAAAACTCGACCGGACTCTTGAGCTATGTACTCTATCAGAAAAGCAAGTGATCCAGCTAACAACGTGCCAATCCCTCTGTTTAAACCTTTGCATAATGTTGCCCCTACACATCATTGAAGATCAAATCAAACATAAGATTGGTGTCAATGTATCAAACCCTAGTTGTTTTTTGAGGATTGCATTTTACACCTATGAAAATAGTAACTAGCACAAAATTTTCATGAACAAATAAAATGACAATGTCCCCTCAATTTTTAGAAGGGAAAATACAATTTTAGTCCTCTGATAATACTTTTGGTTCTGCACAAATTGATTATTTCAATTTAGTTATGTAGCTTTAAATTTTTGGCAGTTTTAGTCCTTTTTTTTTCCGCTAGAATCTCCAATTTAATTGAATTATGTGCAAATTACATGCAATTTTTTGATTAATTTGATCGAAAAATAACTAAAATTATTAAAATCTTAAAATTAAAGAATTAAATAGCGAAAATCGATTCATGACAACAAAAAATGTTAGCCATTTTATATGACTAACATTGTGCTTTTCCCTTTTTAGAAAGAAGCTCACTAGCTACCTTTAACGTCAAAGTGTTGCTTCGGCCGGTCGTGTTCTCTTTTTCATACAGTTTTTTTCACCTATTATTATCTTTAAAGGAGGGTTTTTGTTTTTTGTCATAGCTAGGCTCATATATCTATTTTTGTTCTTGCAATTTTGTCACTTTGGTGCAAAAACGTCCTACAATTTTGTAACATTTTGCAAATTTGATTTTTTCGGTGCCGCATTTTGTAAAAGTTGCTGGAATAAATCATGTGTCACAATTTTTTTTATTTTCTTTTAATTTTTCATCCACGTCGGCAAAAGTGAATGAAAAAGAACAAAAACCCCAATGTAAATGAACCACGTGAGACACACATGATTTATTTCACGATTTCTGCAAAATCGGCCATTAGAAGAACCAAAATTGTGAAAGATAAAAAAGTTATAGGATTCTTTTACAACCCTTACAAAGATAAAGGATAAAAATGCCAAAATCGCGATGGCACATGATTTATCCCAACAATTTTTGTAAAATTCGACATTGAAAGGACCAAAATTACAAATCCAAAAAAATTACAAGGCTATTTCACAACTCTATAAAAAAAGAATAAAACAAGCAAAATATCAAAATTACAAAACCAAAAATATATTTAAGGGTTTGGTCATATTATGCTGACGTGATATGATACACATTGAGACGATCAAACATTCTATGGTGGCAAGTGGTGCTTATGAATGAATGATTGAAACTAGGTAGGTACTGACCAGCAGTGAACTCGAGCACAACAACAACAGTCATGACAGCCCAGATTGCGCTCTGTCCGATGCCTTGGAACAACGGCTCCATCAAATACAACAAGGAAACAAGCGTCAACGACAACCCTACTTTGAGTGAGTGGATAAGCCTTCGCGGATCATCTTGTCCCACCCGACATATCCTCCTCCATCCCCATCCTCCCAATCTCCTCGTTTCTTCAATGAAAACATTGCTTCGTTTCTTCATGGCGTCGATCTTGCCTCTCCATTCATAAGGGTTTTCCCCACCAAACCCCATTGCAATACCAGAGTACATTTGTTCATTCACTCTCTCTCTCTCTCTCTCTATATATATATATATATATATATATATGTGTGTGTATATACACGAAGAGTTATCGAGAGGTTTGGTCATGAAGGGGGCAAACAACATTTTTTGTCCCGCAATTTAGGACTTTTCTACTTTTGGTCAATTGGTTACGTGATTATCACTTGTGATTCTGTAATTTCTAAAAGGTAGCACTTTTGATCTCATGACATATTTTTGTTAAAATATTAACGGAAAATGCCACGTGTTTAGCAAATGCCAGTTAGAGCCTTTACACTTTTAATTCCATATGTTACAAAATTATCACTTTTGGTCATAACTTTAATAAAGTAGAACTTTTGATTTCATACACTTAACGACCACGTAGCATTCTTCCGTAAACATCTAGTGAAAATGTATCGTGGAACCAAAGTTGATACCTTTATAAAATTATGGGATCAAAAAAAAAAATTTCGTAATCAATAAAATTAAAAGTAAAAATATTCTAAAAAAATACTATTTCCGATGATGAACGTGTGGGGTTTGACATTTCTTGGTAAAGTGGAGGAAGTAAGAGGGTAAAAGTGATGTTTCTGCGTTTCACAATTCACATGCATATATGCTTTTCCTTCACCTTTAATATTTAGTTGATGATATTCACATGCTCTCCGTTTGAGTAATAAAGTTGGGCTGTGCCGCTTGTGCCAATATTTCGCCAACCACAACTGATATTTTGCAACCAATCATGTTATGGATCTAATTTGCACTACCAAAAAAAGAAAGATTTATTAATGCAATGCAAAAAATATGAAATTTATAACACTGTTTGGAACGATTATTGTAACTATTGTAGGACAAATAATCTTTGTTGACGTATTGTGGCTGATAAATTGAATTTTGAAATTTTTATAACGGCAGTAGAATTACAAAGGTCGTTCTAAAAATATTCGAAATGGTGGTGTTCGTAAAGGCATTACAAATTTTAGGCCGTTATATTGAAACACCTATTTGGCACGGCTCACATTGATTTGTAATTGTCCATCAGACTGTAATAAAAATTATTCCAAAAATCGTGTAAAAAGTCGTTACACATTTGTAGTATAGCATGTTCGTTACAAAAACAGCTACAGAACGGAGGCCGCTGAAAATAAACAATGTTATTTGGGATGGCCTAGTTCGCAATGTAACGACCACGCAAAATATTACATTCTAGCTCTCGTGTAAAATGCTGTTTGAAGTTTGTAATACTACCTGGCTAGTCCAGAAACCGTCCCTATTGGTACGACGTTTCTATGAAAGAAAACAATTTTTAGTTACGAAGGATGGACCAATAATGACTTAGTCTAACAACTATATTTTAACGGCTATTTTTGTCGCCCCCAAAGCCGCTCGCAAAGCCGTTCCAAAAAATCATATATATATATATATATATATATATATCGCATGTTGTTTTCATTTCATTTTATTTCTTCTAGAATTCATTAACCGCACTCACTTGCACTTACAATGTCTCTTTGATTTCTGAGCATATGCACTGGATGAATTAAAATTGCACCTGATTTAACTCAAGCTCATTCGAGGTTGATTTGATTATTAGTAAAATCAACCTCAAACATAGATTTTCAAGTTCAATAGTTATTGAAACAAACTCGAACAATAAAACTTCGATAACTTATTTACAAGTCTAGGTCAAACCAACTACAAATGTAACACTTAAGCCCGTTTAATTAATATGATTAGTATAATAAGATTATTTATCATGCATAATCACATGTTTACGTCACAATATTAGAGCTTAGTATTAATCAAATTCAGTTTTAACAAGGATTAAAGGCAATTTTAGTCCCTAACTTCAGGCAATTCTCATTTTAGTCCCATAACTTATTAGGGTTCCATTTTAGTTCTCTATAACTTAAAAAAGCTCAATTTTGGTACACATTTGGTCGAAAATTTGCCTCAGTCACCGAAAAAAGTCACATGGCCTTCACGTGATTTTTTAAATTGGGGGTTTTGTTTTTATTAGCCTAATTTAAATTGGGGGTTTTGATTAGATTAGCCTAAGTTATAGAGGACTAAAATAGAACCCTAATAAATTACAAAACTAAAATAAAAATTACCTGAAGTTAGAAAATTGTCTTTGATTCTTTTAATTTTTGCCTTACGTGTGAAATACATGTATGCTTAAATGAATGTACTTTAAATTATAATAATTTAATTTAATAACAGATATATAATAAAAAATTATTTTAGGACTTAATATTTGAATTTTGATTTATTTATTAAATTTAAAAAGTAGAATTTTTGTCATACTTTTATAAGTTTTTTAATAAAATGAAATCTTTTTTTTTCTTTTACTTAAATGTCTATTGTGATCTTCTGAGCCATATGGATGTAGGAAAAAAAAAGGAGACATTCTACAAAAATTATTATTTTAAAATTGTATTTCAATAAATATCAGAGAGTTTTGTATTCTTTTATAATTTATTCACAAGCCTCAATGTTAAAATAAAAATAACTTAAAAAATTATATTTTAATGGTCGTTTTACATTTAATTATACTTTGTAATTCCTCCAACCAAATATATTATATTATCATATGGATGTCACACATACAATAAATCAAACAAACACTATATAATGGATGATGAGACTAATTATCATTCAACTTAATCCTATCACATTAACTATATAATTGATTAACAGTTTAAGAAAATTATGAATCACATAACAAATATATTTCACTTGCTATATTGATTCGATTAGGCCAAACGTAATTTAGATTAAAAAAAAAATTATAATGGAGAATTCTTGTTCTGAATTTGAATCCGCAATACCGGAATCAATCAACAAGTATGCAATATACTTGTAATATATTTGATGTCTAAAATAAAGATTGATGAACATATGACAAGAATATTGCACTTACGGTGTGACTAATTCAATTCAACTTCAGTGAGTGAGTGTGTGTGTGTGTGTGTGAGAGAGAGAGAGAGAGAGGGTTAACAAGAAGAATGGAAAGAAGATGAATATTTACTAAAGGCAACCTGAATTAGAAACATGACAAATTCTAAGATTTCCTTGAGAACCAACTGATACAACCAATTCTATCACACTCTGTTGAAGAAACCATCCACACATCACAACTTTGTGTTCATGCAACCAATCACCCTCTCCTATCACTTCTCAAGTAGTCCATTCTAATACCCCATAATTGCTCCCCTACTGCTTTCATGTCCGGACGATCAGCTCGTGTAGGTGCAGCGCATCGGATGGCCAAATCAAACATCTTCACCAGGATTTCCTCGTTTATACTTTCATTCATCAGAGGGTCTACCATCTCTGCAAATCGTCTTTCGTTGTATTTTCGAAATACCTGCATATTTATATATGCAATTATGATGAAAGAAAACAAGTGGTTCTACAACTGAAACTAGATTGTCCAAGGCTCTTGCTCAAATGAGTCTGATACAGCAGATTTATAAAGAAAAGCTTACCCATTTAATTGTCACCCTCTCATCAGGTGGTTTCTTCAGGTCCACAGGTCGGCGGCCAGTTAAGATTTCTGCTAACAATATCCCAAATGAGTAAACATCGCTTTTGGTTGTGAGTTGATATGTTCTCATATACTCAGGATCCAGGTAACCGACTGTGCCCTTTACTTTGGTTGAAACATGTGTTTTGTCAGAGTCATCTCCTAGCCTCGCAAAACCAAAGTCTGCAACTTTAGCTCTATAGCTTTCGGTCAAGAGAATATTGGAGGACTTAATATCTCTGTGGATAATTTGCTTCTCTGCAATGAGATAAAAAAAAGAAGCCATGAACCACCAGAAAAATGAAAGATAAAGACAGCACGCCAAAAGGTAGGCCAGATTGAGAGAAGATATTGCTGACAAAGGTACAATAATTCAAGAATATAGTACGATGATCGAACTTATAATTTGCTCTATGCACACAATTGAAAACTAAGTGAATTCAAGATTCAGAGCTGCTCAACAAGATCATGTCCCAGTTCAGTACATCAGAGAACTTTGTCTTGGTGCAGAAATCATCTGACTCTTTCCATTTTGGTAGAAGTTCTTCCATTATTTTTCCAAAACAAATTAGAAACAAATCGTGTCTGTAGAATTAGTTCTTACCTGCATATAGATGGAGATATGTTAGGCCATGAGCAACATCAATGGAAATCTCAAGGCGCTGATTGAAATCCAAAATCTTCCCCTTAAGACCTACGAAGAACATTAGTCAAGATGTGGCATTATAGTGGTTGGATGAGGAGAAAATTGGTAGCATTGCCGGGATTTAAAGCTTTACCATCTAGATGTTCTCTGAGGGTACCATTGGGCACATACTCTGTGATAATCAGACGTTCCATTCCTTTTTCAACATAGCCAAGATGCTTGACTAGGTTCCGATGATCAATTTTAGCCAGAAGTTCAACTTCACTTCTAAATTCAGTGTGTAGGGCAGAAAAATGTTCCTGCGTTTGTTCCCACAATGAGAGAATTATTGACAAAAAAATTCATGAGAGAGGATCACTATGGAAGAATATATATTTCTTCAGCTTGATGCACTATTTTCAGTTATATGTAAGAAAACAAAATAACACAAGGCAAGGTCAAAGTTCCTTAAAAAATTCTCAACATATGTCATAAGCAACTGTAGGATGATAATTTAAAATAACTGCATGAATTTACTTATCCAGCATGCTGCGAATTCCTCAATTTGAAACTAACAACATACCACTATTTTACTCAAGACATAATGATAATTTCATTTGATAGGCAAATGTTAAATTTATGAAAGTATACCAGCATAATGACCTCAAGTCAAATGCCTATCTACCTATCAGCCTATGTATGTATGGAATTCTGGGCAACATCAAGAAAGCAAGGCCTTTGTTTATATTCCAACAGGAGACCCATGCAACAAAAAGCCTCTGTTTATACTCCTGGGCGACAGCCAATTCAAGCAATTCCTTTCAACAATTAGAGCTATGAGCTGAGGTAGCAGAAGCTGCAAACATGGGCCTTTGCAAAAGAATCAGGTTAATACCTTTCTTGCTCGCTTGATAGCAACAACCTGGCCATCGGGTAGCTCAGCCTTGTAGACTGTTCCAAACCCTCCTTCACCTATTCGTAATGATGGAGAGAAATTATTTGTTGCCCTAGCAACTTGGCTCATATTTAGATGAATGGATCCAAGCCTATTAAGTTTTGGTGACATGGAAAATCTTGAAGGACTGGGCGGAACTCTCATTGGACTGGGAGGAACTCTCATTGGACTGCCAGGAAACTTCTCAGAAGCAGAATTCATTTCCAAAGATGAAATTGAATCCACTACAATAAAGAGCAATATTTTGTAAATACAGAAATGAAGCAGTATGAGCAAAATCTAAAAGATATTAGCAGTTCCTTGCCATTGAACATGAAAACTGCACCAAGAGAAGATGCTATGAAAATATAGATAGATAAAACCAGACATTTTCATAATCAGGTATATTTTTTTATAAGTAAGCTGCCATCACAGATTTTTATAAGGTGGGTATACACTACTTAGGAAAATGTTTGAGGAGAGCTTCCTGACAACAAAGTTTAAACCTCAATATTGGGTCATATCCCACTAAAAATGGAACCAGCATAAATTAATCCAACTCTTTTATTTTTATTACTACTAAGTTCTGGGTAATTCAAATCTTAATGCATTTTAAGATTTTCTCCTTAAAGTAGTAAAACAGAACATTTTGGATGAAAGTTATAGTCCACTTAAAACAGAAAGGTACATGATACGATGATGTTGGTTTTTCTCTTCTTTCTTTTTTTAATGAAAGGCATCGAATAGTTAAAGACAAAAAGAGTTTTTCTGAGGTGGATAATACAGGACGCAATCCAAAAGGGAGGAAATCGTTGCTCTATCTGTTCTATCAATCTCTCTATCCAGAAGTTTGTTATTCACTATAAATTTGCATAAACACAATATACAAGAAACTTTAAAGATGTATGGGGTTAGTAATCTATGATTGGTTTTGTTTACTGACATAGTTATAGATGTATAAAGATGAGAAAGATATGTTTGTTTTTTTTTTTGGACGGGAACAAAATTTAACAAAAAGTATAAACCTTTTTTATATTTTATTCTCTTCTTCACTTCTTCTTTTTCTTTTAAATTTAAACTTTACTTAATTAGAATTACATAATATATATTGGATAAATATTTGTAACGATGGTCTTTGTCTGTGTATCTTTGAGGATGTGTATACTATCTATGTGTACGTGTTGTGTTTCCACGGGGATTGTGTTTGTATTTGTGTGTGCATTAATATATATATATATATATGTATATGTGTGTGTGTGTGTGTGTGTGTGATGTAAATGTTGTAAAGAGAAAAGTTAAAATGGGGAGAAAGAATTGTAACTTAAATTTTAAACAAAAGGGTTAAAAATCCACATAATCTTTTTATTTTTGGACCTCTTTTTTTTCATTTGGCTGTCACTGAAGCCGGGGAGAAAGTCCTTTTTTTTCCCAACTACTACTTTTTGTCAGTATAATTATCCCAATATTGAGGTGATCGTAGTTTGACTATTTCTCAAAAAGTCTTAATTATTTATCCTATATAATGATTGGATAATGTAAATTCATACACTAGTGTAATAATTTGAGTATGTTATATGTAAATATAAATTTATATTTAGTGACAGGTATAAAATATGTCAACTACTATATACATACTAGTCGAGCCCACTCGATGCGTGTGAGAAGTAGGGGCGAAGATTTATTTGGTACTTGGTTTAAGTAATTACGGGCATAACTATATAAGTGAGAAAGAAAGTTTAATTTCATTTAAGCCAATAAAAGGATGGCAAGAAAAATATTTATTTGAAAAGGGGCTGAGATTTTATTAAATAGTATATAAATATATGAATCATGAAATGAATGCATATAAATAAGTATAGTAAAATCATTACAATGTATATATGTATGTCAGTCATATTTTATGAATATTCACTATTAAATTCTTCCATCCAGTAATGAACATCTTGCTGCCTCTAAAAAATAATGATTAAAGAATTCACAGAATTATATTTATATTCACCGAAAAAAGATTCTATTGACTTATTATGGTAAAAATGTATGACTTTATCATAAATCTCAAAATTCTAACTAGAACCTTTCTTTTCTGTTGAGTATGCAAATATAGATTAATATTTTGTTTCAATCTAATTGTAACACTTAAAATAATACCAAGAGAAAAGGGGAAAACAGAACCGGAAACCGAAAACCATAAAATTCAAGAAAAGCGATAAATACAAAAAGACATGAAGCCAAAAAAAAAAAAAAGAATAATTTCAGAACCCATTCATTTTGACCTTTGTATGGTGCCACCAACAATTCTTTTTTGTGCAGAAACTACTCTAAGGAGAAAGAAGGTGAAAATTATGGGCTAAGTTAACCATATAGAAAACATATATTATATAACCTAATCACATATGTGCATGAAGCATTTTCTTGCCAGTAAAAGAACCATTCATTTTTATCACACATATCTCCGAGAAAGATAACCTCCCATCTTCTATTTGTTCATTAGTGCTTAGGAGACGACAAAGCTGAAATAAAAGAATTGTAAGCATTTGAACAATGGAAATGATTACTCACTTGAAATTGGCTCCTTAGAGAGAACAGTATGAGCAGCTTCTCTTTTCCTTGCTTGGAAGCACGGACAAAAGAATGCACAAGATAAAAGGAAGAAAGCTGGTACTGCCATGGCCAGCATTTTGGGTTTTAGTATCGAATCATCATACTCATTCTTTCTGTCCACAGATGTTTTATCATTACCAACCTCACTATATCCCTCTCCAACCACAGTTTTCAAAGATTTTCTTCCTGCCAGCAAAGGCAATTTGTCTGCAAGATATAGGAAAAGTTATCTACTTATAAAATGAAGTATTAGTACAAAAACCAATTGTATTAAATGTTGACATTAGCCAAACACAGTATTTGGATAGATAGCAAAATATTCAAATGCCATAGTTTCATGATACCTAATGACTGGCAGTACCGGTCTCGGATATTTTCCGGGATGAAGCAATGTCTCTCATGATAGCCTCTCAAAGTCTTACAGAAGAAATATCTGTCCACCAATTTCCCATCTATATGAAACAATTCATGACCAGGATCATCCAAGTGGCTGATATGGTATGTTCCACAGGCCTTTCCATGCTTCCACAACTCAGAAGCAAATATCCTAGGTGATTGCACAAGCATGAAAAGAATCAACAAAACCAGTGCCATTTTCAACAAAGAGCCGCGGAAGAATCCCCTCAACTATGAATCTCCACAAGGAGGCACAATGTTTGACTCTGTCCAGCTAGGCAAGTCAAAGAAACGCCGCATGAGTTCAATTAGAAAGCTCGAAACTCAACGTCCGTTTCAAGGCTCACAAGTTCATCTGATCTAGCAAGTGCAGTCTCCACAATTTACCTGATAAACCAAGAGAAAAGGCCTTCATGAACTGATGCAGAAACCAATAAATCAAATAAAGAAAAGGCACATCCAGAGTACCCTTAACTTCAAACTTTCTAGTATTTGGACGAAAATTTGACAGTTCAACACTGGCAACAAACCATCACCGTAAATTTCCATCAAAAGACACCAAACCTTGAAAGCATACAACGGAATCGAAGCATTTAGTACTATTGCACTAATTTCAAATACTGGAATCGAAAACCACAAAATCAAACTGAATTCCAAAATACCCATCAAACAATTCATACTGAATTCCGGATAACCATCAAACAATTCAAACTGAATACCAAATAACCATCAAACAATTCCTGCTCTGCAGATGAACAAAACACCAAGTACCTGAAATAATACCCTCAGACTTCCAACTGATACTTCCTGAACTCAAAGTGGCAGTTTGCACATCCCAAACACATGCCATCAAGATTCCATCAGAAATAAGATCACCAAAACCGACAAACAAGACAAAACCCAAATCCCAGCACAGGCCCTTAAAACCTCAGAATTCCTATCAACCAATCAATATACCCTACCAATACAATGGATTAGCAACCACCAAATTTTTCTCACCCAGCTTTGACCAGCACTAGTACGTATAAATCAAGCCCAGATCACAAAACCTCAGCTAAAACCCAAGAAAACAAACGAATTTTACATAAAAATTCATATATTAGTTCATATTTCCAAGAACAAGCAGAAACATCTCATTTATCCATATAAATATGCGGGCAGTTAATACAAGTCAAACATTTATTGAAGTCAAACATCAAACCTGATTCATAAAGGCGGCTGCCGACACAGAAACAAAAGAAGTTAAACTTATGCATACATCAACATATGGCTATTTTGGACGTATAATTTAATTCTGCTAGTGATAATGTCAGAGAAAACTCAAAGGGAGAGTTAGATAGACCGGCCGAAGGTGGAAGGATCGCAGAAAAATGGTGGGCTCCGCTTTCCATGTGTGTAGACATTTTGCTAGTTTTTAGTCTTTGGTACTAATATTCAACGAATCCGAATATAGTTTGATGGAGTACAGGTGGGAAATTGTTGACTCGTTGGAGAAGTTCGTCTACTTTCTTGGGCAAGTTTATTGGGTTAATTATTTAAAATATATATATATAACTTATATAAAATATTTAATAAAAATATGTTCATCCGTGACTTGACTTAAATTTTTTTTATTTTACAAAATACACATATCGTGAATTATGCAATGCCAACTCAAATGGCAAAGTTGTAATTGGTGGTGTTGCAATTGTTACAGGTAAACTTTAATTATAACTTATAGACAATTATTTTTGTTATAAATATTAATTAATAATACATGTTTGTATTATTTATATAGATTTGGATATGGTCACTGATCACTCCACTTTACCCGGACTTAGTACGAAACGATTATATATGGGCCAAGTCCAAACAAACAATAATCGCTGACTCCTATTAGCACAGTATGGTGCTACATGAAATTGTGTGAGTACACCTTCACCCGAACAGTACGAGCTACTGTCCGAATCATAAGAGATATATTGGATGAAATCAGACGGGTCAAGTAACTTTTATTTAATATTATACGTACATTTATATCGTGAATTAAATGTGCACTAATTTACATCATTTTATTTATTACAGTTCATCTGACAGTCGGATGACATGGATTCATATGTCATTATGGCTTAAACCGCTGATTTAAACCCCCAACTGTGGAGATCATTATGTCATTGAGTAATCTACGCAATAGTGGAAATGAATCGTCCAAAACGGGTCCTTTGCCAATTCGGGATAAGATAGAATATTTCAGAAAGCGACAGATACTCGAAACATGAGCCTATATCAGATCTCCCGAAAAATCATACGGGCACAGATTTGAAACCTATAGCAGATATAAGACATCACTAAATGGCAAAGATGATATGGCACCATTGTACAAAGGCCATATATGTCCAATAGAAGAGAATAAGAATGGGAGTATTGGGAATAGTACTACAATATAACACGAAAATTTGTGTCGTTATCTACTGACAGGCGTATGAAAAGTGGGTAACAACCTGGAGATGCACCTATGTTGCAAGTTGTAGTATGTTATATAATGTCGAAGACTTTATTTTAAATATTTTTTTACAACATAATATTCATAGTTTTTCTACATTCTTCAAGCAGAACAAACGTAAAGGTATATGTTTGACATGCTAGTGAAAAAAAAAAAAAATCTAGCGATCACATCACTGGCCTATAAGAAACATTTAGAGTCCTTCAAAAGTACAAGTTGAAACTCAACTATGCCAAATGTGCCTTTGGGGTAAAAGGTAGACAATTTCTAGGATTCATGGTGATTGAGAGGGGCATCAAGGGAGAACACCCCTCAAAATTAAAGCAATCTTAAACATGAAGGCTCCCACCAATGTCAAGGAAGTACAATGTTTCACATGGAGGATAGCGGCTCTCAGTCGATTCATCTCTAAATCCATCGTGAAAAGCCTACACTTCTTTCGAGTGTTGAGGAACGCTAAGAACTTTGAGTGAGGGCCGGATTACTAAAGTACATTCTCTGTTCGAAAGAGTTCATCCCTAACGATGAGGCACAAAGAGGAATCTCTCCCAAAAAGGGAGAAGACGGGACTCCGTCCTCTTCTCAACTTCTCCATCCCCATGAAGAAGAGTTTTGGAAGCCTTGTTTCCGACTTATCCCCGTCGGACGAGATTTAAAACTAGCAATTCAGGATTGAAGCTTTTGACCTTTTCGAGAAAAATCCCTTGATGATGTATTTCCTTACAATTTTTTGGCTGATAGAGGGATCAAATGGTATAGTTTATTTGTTGATATTTTGGAGGATTAAAAGCATGACTCTTGTTTTTCAATTGGTTGTTTTTGCATTAATTGCTAGTTCATCAATCTTATTGATTAGCGCACCCATCGTATTTGCTTCTCCTGATGGTTGGTCAAGTAACAAAAATATTGTATTTTCTGGTACATCATCTCTTGAACATATTCGTCCCAGATCCAAAATTAGAACGACCCCCACCCCAAAAAAGAATTTTCTCGATTGTGAGACACATTACAATTTAATATTAAGTCCCCAAAATAAAATGAAAAAAAAAAAAAAAAAAAAAGGGGGGTCAAACTTCTTTAAAGAAAAAAAAATACAATTCATTAGATTAATAAAATAATTGGAATCACTCTGAAGAGAGTCTCTGGCCCGACACTGCACAAATATGATCCAGGTATGTATTATCATATATGTGTGGATCTATTGTGTATTATGAAGAAAAAATGTTGATATAGTCGAATAGTAAAATTTCTCTTTGCCAAGGAGAAGATGCGGGTTTGATTCCCGCTATCTGCCTAAGGTAAAGTCATTTTTTTAATATGCTAAAGGATTGGGTATAGTTGGTCGTGATAGTGAGTCTACCCCCCTTTTTTCGAAAAACTCAAGAGGCACTTGGCAGGTCTCCTGCTGCTCGTCAAACTTCTCCAAGAGACACTTTGTACCTATACATATCCATGATGAGTCAGGCAGTAAGTTCTATCCTTCTTCAAGAGGAGGAAGAGAGGCAAATGCATATATATTGTCTTGGTAAGGTGCTTAACAAACCGAAGGATGTTACACCCCTATTGAAAATATAGCCTTCCCCTGGTAGTTATAGTCTGAAGGTTTCTGTTGTATTTTCTCTCCTACCTGATAGAGGTAAAGACCAACCATCCTCTGAAGCAAACCCTCAGAAAACCTGACACCTTAGAGAGATTTATAAAATGGGTTATCAAGTCATGTGAATATAACACCTCTTACTTATTATAGACAGACATTAAGGCTCAAGCATTTTGAGATGTCAAATCCCTCTCCCAGCAAGGAGGTATGATTGTTGCACATAGACAGGTTAGCTACATTCCAAGGGAATGTGCCTGGGGTAGTTATCACCTCCCCTAAAGGGGAGGACATAACATTTGTAGTTAAATTTGATTTTAAATCCTCGAACAATGAGGTTGAATATGTAGCCTTTGTGTTGGGTATACAAGTGACTTGGGAGGTCGGAGCAAGACACCTCATAGCTTATTTAGATTCTCAACTTATAGTCAAAAGCAGATTGAAAGAGTATATGAGGCCAAAGAAGATAGTATGATTTAATAGTTATGATGAATTGAGGAATTATGATCAAGATTCAAGAGTTTCCTACTCATCCAAGTTCCTCGAGAATAAAACACTAAAGACGATTGCTTGTTTAAACTAGCTAGTGCTCTAGAAACTTGCAGGACTGGGCAAATCACCATATAACACATCCCAGGCCAGGGACCCTCTTGGAGGTTCATGTGGTTAACCCCGAAACTAGAGACAACCCATCTTGGTCAGGCTGAGGAAGGGGCTTCTCCCAACAAATCAATGGGAGGTGGCCAGGCTCAAGGCTCGAGCTATTTGTTTCCTATTAAAAGAAGACCCACTCTACCAAAATTCCACACACCCTTTGTTGAGATGCTTGCCCTTGAAAGAAGGATTAGACATCTTAGGAAAATCCGTAGCGGATGCTGTGGGGCCCACATAGGGGTCTTGGACTTAGCAGGGTTTGCAAGACAGTTACTTCTAGCTTATTATGAAGCAGGATGCAAGGCATCTAGTAGGCAATTGTGATCGATGCCAAAAATATTCTACCCGTATTCACCAACCAGCAGAACCACTTACCATCTTACTCTCCCCACTGTCCTTGTCTCCCTAATGTGGGATGGATATGGTAAGGTCATCTCTTTAACCCCCGACCAGAGAAAGTTTCTATTGATGGCAATTGATTACTTTACTGGATAGGTGGAGACTGAACCATTTTCTTGGATCAATGAAGGAGAAGTTATGAAATTCATATGGAAGAACATAATATTTCGTTTTGGCCTCGGAAGTGAAATTATTTTAGATAATGGATGATAACTTCAAGGCAATAAAAAGAAGACTAGTGCAAAAGTTTACACATCAAATGAAGGTTCACATCTATGGCTCACTCCTAGGCCAATGGGCAGTCGGAAGTTACTAATCGTATATTAGTATAAGGAATCAGGAGAAGGAAAAATTGGGTCAAAGAGCTCACCAGTGTTCTCTGGGCTTATAGAATCACCCCTATAACATCTATAGGGTAAAGTTGCTTTACTCTAGTATATGGAACAAATGTGGCCATTCAAGCTGAAATAACATTGGTCTCCTCTAGAAAATCTAGACTTAATTGAAGGGCTTCGAGAGAATGCTTTCATTTGAATGCAACATTATAAAAGTATAATGATAAATGCTCATAACATACGAGTAAAATAATATGATTTCCAAGTAGGAGATTTTGTGCTCCGAAGCGTCAATGCATTGAAACCCATAGAGAAATTGGATGAAAATTGGGAAGGTCCGTTCAAAATCACAAATGTGCAGACATGGGGCTCACGAGTTAAAAGATGTTGAAAGGCATCCTCTATCTCGACTTTGTAAAGTACATAACCTTAAGCAATTATATGCTTAAGTTGGAAAATCCCTCTCAAAATCCTACCCCCCCAGACAAGTACAACCCTTCATAACAAATCCTACCCCCAGGCAAGTATACCCTTTCAGAATAATTATTGCCCCCAGGTAGGTATCCCTTCAAATCCTGCCTCCGAAACAGGTGTCATCTAGAATAATCCCTACTCCCAGATAGGTATTCCTTCAAAATAAATCCTTCATCTCAAAATAAATCCTGATGCTAGATAAGTATATTCTCAGAATAAGTTTTGTCTTTGGACGGGCGCTTACGATACAATTATTTTAAGGTATAGATTCTTAAATAAACAACCATTGTTTTTTGGCAGGCATTGTTTCACAAGAAATCCCTGCTCAGAATAGACACCTTACAAAAAAGAAAAAAAGCCCTACTCAGAGCAAGCACATTAAATGGTAACCCCTTATCTTAATATTGGACTTACTTTTAAGATTTCCAGGATAACTAGGTAATAAAAGGCTTAGGAAAGGAGTTGGTGGCATCTCTCTAATAGTTCCTCATAAGGAAAACCAACAAAACTAGGTAGCACAAGCATACTAAAGGTGGCAAGCCTCATCAACAAACAATAGAAATAATCCATAGATGGCAAGCATGCAAACAAGAAAAAGTGTTGGAAAAAGATAAATGCATATAAACCCCCTAATCAAACTTAGCAAGTGGGATTCAAGTAAACAAGAAGGTAAGCTTCCCTGTCCTAGCTTCTTCCATCGCTTTTTCGGACAACAACTTTCTAGCTAGCAAGCCCTTTCTATTAACCATTGGGCTCGGGAATGGGGTGCCGCATTTTTATTTTTAGAGGGGGCTTTGGTAGTCAACTGTTAAGGTTCTTTGTCTTTCATCTGCTAGGTTGAGGGATGTAGTGGATAGAAGACTTTAGTAGCTAAAGACACTACTGCACAAAAGGCAAAGAAAAAGATGCGTACGAATTAAGGCAGAAGGGATTCGAACCTTCTTGTAGCTGTGAGTGAAGCATTACAATAACTGGCTCGACCCTGATCGAGTTGCATTTCTCGATCACTAGAGACATGATATGGGGAGGGAAGATATTGAGGAAAGGAAAAAATAAATATAACTGTTTCATCCCCAAAACATAAGGGACATCCCAGCAAACTATTTTGTCTCCTCTCTCTTACATGGGGGGAGGGAATTACATATTATTTCTACCCATATGCAGTGTTTTCTCCTACTCTGAAAGGGGGTGTGGCTCTCTTAAGGGGGTCAGGCCTGCATTGGCTTGGGCTGTGGCTTTAGAGAATGCTCCCTAGGAGCATCCACCTTTATGGCGGTTGGCACCTCCTACATCACAACCCCAAGATATTCTCTAAACTTTCATCTGAAAGACAGTAGTCAGATATGTCATTAAGCAACATAAAGATCTTAGTAAGGAGAGAAATAAGGCAGATACGTCTGTTACTTAAATCCGCTGGGGATGACTCAGGGGCAGGTGTTGGAGGGGCTATCACGAAGGGATTTGCAGCACTTCTAGGGTAGGCTTAAGGTTGAGAAATGAAACCTCTATCCTAGGAAGGGGGTATTCATGATTAGCAAATTGCTTTTGACAAAGAAACCATGCATGAAAAAGGGTGTCACTATTTTCACCACCTCCCTTTGGAAATCCACTGACTTTTGGCAGTCCAACAATTGATTTTACCAGTAGAAATATAGATACGATTGGCCTTCATCAGAGTTAGGGAAAGCTAGACAAGCATCATTTGTTGCCTTCATTAGAGCCTCGAGCTGACTCTTTTTCAAGCTCAGCTGCTGCTGCTATAGCTCCAGTGGTTGGAATTTCCCCAAGGCCTCCATTTTGGCCTCATTCAGTCGGTCCACCTCTTCCACCAGGCGCTTTACATGATCATCCAATGTCTTTCATTGCCTGTATGCTGGAGGAGAATGATGAGGTGTGGCCTGAGGGCAAGATAGCAACTTCTCTATCACCATTGTTGTTTGGGGGCCACAAGATAAACGAGAAGGTCAAAAAATCCACTAACATCCACAACAAAAATAAAGGGCTTAAGAGATTACCTTGGTAACATGGCAAGACATGAGGTCAACCAACTCATCCCTAGAGACGGAAGATAGCAGCCTCCTGTTCTCTGGCAGTAGCATCCCCCTAAGAAGCTTAGAGAATACCCCAAACTCTCCCTCACGCTTCTATTGACCGAATTGATGAATATAAAAGCTCCAACCAGGGGAAAACTACTGGCCTCGGGGGAGGGAAGACCCTTTCGCATCTTGAGAAGGAGGAGGCGGAGCACTTGGGGATGAGTAGTTGTAGAGGGGAACTCCTGTTAGGGGCTGGCTGGAGGAACTCCCCTTCGCCCATTTGAAAGAAGCTTCCCCTCCAATTCTTTGGGGCATTAGAAATAGGGAGGAAACAGACCCCTTTATGGGGGGGGGGGGAAGTGAAAAATAATAGGTTCTGATTTTTTTAACTAAAAAATGCTAGGTTCTAACTCTTTTTAATTGAAAACAAATAAAAATATCCCTAACTGTAGTGGAGACACCATGGTAATAAAAAACTATGGAAAAACTTGCCAAAAGACTAGAAGAAAAGGGGCTAATTGGTTTCAAGAAACCTTGAAAATGATGGAAAACTCAGCATAGTAATGAGGAATATGAAAACAAAGACCTACCTTGAACCAAGCAGTAAAGAAGCACAAACAATTTGGGGCAGTGTTTTCAGAACTGGATCAGATTGGGAGGTTTGAGTGGTTCAACCAGGAATGGGCGAATGTCCATTCTGGTTCATATGTTCAAAACTGGTTTGGATTAGTCAAAATAAACCAAAATCAATGACCCGGTAATCGGCCAAAATTCCATTTTGACCATTTAAAAAAAATATTTATCTAGTGAAATATAATTTTTTTTGGGCTTAAGCTTTTCTATATTTATAGCCAAGAGGGTTTAAGCTTGGTTTAAACTTTTCCATATTTATAGTCTAAAATGTTTACATTATATTTGGATTAATGTTTTGGATATTTTTGTTTTGGTATTTTGGAGATAGAGAGAGAAAAATAGAGATAAGTAAGCATGTGTTTTGAGATAAATGGTATGTTTGGATTTGTGTTTTGGTATAATATAAAATAGTGTAAAATAAGTGGTGTAGGTTGGATGTTGATATTTGGGAGACAGGAGTTACTGTTCATTGTCAAATCATGTCTTTTAATATATATATTTAGTAATATATATGTGTGTATGTACATAGTATTTTGTTTGTTAGTGAAATATATATATATATATTTATGTTAAGTAATTTTTTTTATTGAGGAATTTCTAAAAATATTTTAAATAATAATTATAATTTTAATGCATAATTACATACCTTTTAGTATTGTCTCCAAAATGATTTTGTTAGACTTTATCTTTGGAATGAAAAAATATAATATATAAAATTTAAATAAAAAATTACGAATTAAGAGTGAAATAGAAAAAATTATAAGTACAAAAGATTTAAATGGTCTAAATTGAAAAAAATTATAATCAAGAGTTAAATGCACTATATAACATGTTGAAAATACATTATTAGAATTTTCTATGTGAACTGATAAATTTTAATAGATAATTGAAGTAATAAAAATACGAATTAGGTATATAGTACTGATATATTATCAGCAGTGTACGCAACTGCTACAATATTTCTGTTAGGTAGAAAATTTTTACATATTTTAACTAAATAGCATTGATATTAAATATCTTTAATATCAATAATTTTATAAGTTAATAATTATATTTTAGTAGTAATTATTAATTACATTTCACAAATATTATATATTAAATAATATATAATACATATAATAAAAAAGAAGAAAGAAGAAAAGAAAGAAAGAGAAGAAGGAGAGAGAAGAAAGCTGCGACAAGATGTTAGAAGTGAGAGAAAAGAAAGAAGAGAGAGAAAAGAATAAAAAAAGAATAATAAAACATATAAAAATTAATTTTCACACCTAGTGGTGGTGTAAAGTTACAAAACCAAACTTATTTTTGTGAAGATAGGCAAAAACACAAAAACAAACATAGCCTTAAGTTTTGGCTTATGTTTTTTCAATGTGGGATAATAAGCTTGACTTAAACTTTTTATATTTATAGTCTAATGTGTTTAAGTTTGACTTATACTTTTTCAATATGGACAATATCACATCTAGCAACCAATAGAGTTTAATAAATTGGATATAATGTATTGATATGTTACCAATATATATACATTTATATAATATATACTGGATTAACAAGTTATTTCAATCCGATTAGACCAATTGGATCAGTAACGTAATGATTCAATAGCTTATCCAGTTCAATCACCGGTCCAATTTTGGAAATATTGGTTTAGTATGGGGGGGGAGGGTCTCAAGATGACTCTTAGGATGCCAGAGGAGTATCCATAAATAGTCAGGGATGTTGTAGTTCCTCTAGAAGCGGGCATTCGTGTCTTGGAAAGAAAAGGGAGCCCTATCTTTCAGGATAGGGCTAGTAGCCTCTTCCCTTCACCACCAACCACTATAGACTCCTTTCTTTCCTCATCCTCCCTCGAGGAAATCTCTTCCTCATTCTCACCAACGACCTTCCTTTCTATGTCAACAGGTTCATCGACCAAGTGATACTATACAGCAGCCACCCTTCTCAGGCTCCATCGAGAAGCCCCTTCGCAAGAAGACGAGCTATGGCCCATTCCCTACAAAGTAGCCTTATTGTGCTCATTTCCTGGCCATTCACCTACAAACCTTACAAACTCGTCGAAAGACGCCATTAACGGACTAAGAAAATGTGAAAACTCAAACAAAATGTCCAAGAAAGGAAGAAGAGTAAGAAAATCAAACAAGAAAAAAAAAAGATGTAGACACAGAGGGAATAAGGTAAAAATAAATGAAAGCACTTATGAGGATAATAAAACAGGTAGGAAAACTTCAAGAGCTTCATGATTTTCTTTTCTCTAAATCATGGGAGGGAGATGAGGAAAAGGAATAGAGAAGACAACAATAAGGAAGGAAGAGGAAAGAAGAGTGAGTTGGCTCCCTCCTCATAGTTTGGGGGGGGGGGGGGGACATTGAGGGATTCCCCAAAAATACACTTAGCCTAAGAAGAGACTCAGAGAGAAGTCCTTGAAGGCGCGAGGCCCAAGAGGGAGGGTTTAAGAGACCTTCAACCCAAGAACCCACGTGTAGTTTAAGGAGATATGGGCTGCAGAAAAAACCCGTTAGCCCATAAGAAGACAAGAAGTTATGTCGGCCTAGCTGCTAGGTTGGCCACCTCCATAAATGGAAAAAGAACTTCATTACTAGAGAGATAAGAGAGTCATGTAGGTTGTGACGAGGCTCAAAGATATGGGCGAGTTTCCCATGTATTCCAACAACTCCTTGGGAATTCATAACTTATCCATTAAGAGGCTTATCCGAG
Organism: Sesamum indicum; assembly: GCF_000512975.1. Lineage (NCBI taxonomy): Eukaryota > Viridiplantae > Streptophyta > Magnoliopsida > Lamiales > Pedaliaceae > Sesamum > Sesamum indicum. The sequence goes on along the minus strand of NC_026149.1, from coordinate 6,549,592 downwards.
CAAGGTTCCCCTAATTAGGAGGATGCCTTCGAGATTTCTGCCGACCACTTTGGAATTTGAAGGAGCTTATCTGTGACAACCATCGAGCCGAGTCCCAAAGGGTCACACTTCTTCCGTTGGTGGGGACTATGAATCTAAAGCAAGCTTTCCTACCCTAGTTAAAAGTAACACACTTTCCCATTGGCATTCACAGGAAACCACTCTATTGAAAACATGAATCCAACATCTTCACCATTCATTATCATCTTATCTTGCTAAATCTTATCTTATACAACTACTTACTATTTTAAGCATCGGAGTGCTAATATTTTTCTTGCAGGTCGATTTATCCAAGCTTGCAAGAAACTTGGCTCAAAAGACCCAAGTCAAGGATCTACATAAAGGGTAACTTTTTGCTCATTCAGAATGCAATTAAACTAAATACAAAATTTAAAAACCAACAAGAATATTGTATCAATAAAAGAAATGTAATCTATATAATCTTGCTTTGAAATTAAATACTACAAAAAAAAAGAATCTTAATCTAAATGGATCTCCTCTTATTGCTCATTGTTAGTCTGCTGGTGGCCCTGATCGGTGTTGTCCGTTGTGGCAGGATCATCGAGTGGATGCTCGGGCAACTCCGAATATGGTGGGATGCTGAAGAGTGTCAATATTTTCCACATCATCCCCTCCATCCGTGACATCGGGCGCTTGAGTCCGGCAATCCTCAGGTCATATGTCAGTGGCTGTGGCACGCTCCTTTGCAATGGAGTTTCAGACCTCTAAGCCCAAACCGAAGATCCTGGCTTTGTTCGGGCACACGGCTGCATTAACCCACAACTACTCCTCCAACAAGGCGAGGAAGGTTACTAAAGACTGAGCCTCCTGACTAGGCATTTGCCCCTGATCAGCTTAGTACTCGAGGAGCTTTTACAATATCTCCTGAAATCAGGAAAAGCATTATATAATAGTCGCGTACTTACCAACACCTGTTTCGTACAGCCGCTCCAATTTTGGTCCACTTTCTTTCTATAGCATCTGAAGAAGATCACTAACCTGCTGAGCTGGGACTCCTGTTGAAAATTTTAAATCCTTCAGCCCATGAAATTTATAATTAAGTCCATGGTACACAGTAGACACTGATGTTGCGTTCGTTGCCCTGTCGGCTTTATTCTTCTTGGTTTTGGTCTTGAATTTGGGGGAGGCCCAATACTTGCACAGCTAGCCTAAACCTCCTCAGCCATCGCTTAAAGTTTTCCTAGCATTACTGCATTTTCAGTTGAGGTAGAATCCCGTATGTTGCCCGAAAACCTTCTATATTTCGTTGTCTGGGCAGTCTCCAATAGTACTTGAGCTAAAAGAGAGAGATATATATTAAAGATTGTTAATTTGAAAAATGAGTTCACTTGAAGGTAATGAAGATGAAATTTAACTGAAGTTTGGATAGGACATTACACCATTTGGCCACGGTCGCATCTACATCCTCGGCCATGACTCGATGGAGCTGACCCAAAACCTCTAGTCATACCTAAGAACAATAACAAAATTTATTAGTTTTATTTCTAGTGTGTTTTATGTTCTGTTTCTTTTTTGTAGGTAATGAATATGCGTGTGCTGTCATGTTGCTTAAAGTTATGTCATGCTTGACCGTGTGTTTATTGAGTGTGCATAATGTGTGTTTGAGTGTATATGGTGTGTGTGTCATTCCTTAACTACATTTTTGGTCTAAGGTAAGAACACCTGTTAAGAAATTGAGTCGATTTTAACTATTATTTCCCAACGATACCCTTAACGTGTTTGTATTATAGTATGTATGTGCTTGAGGTCTATTTGTTGTTAGCACTATTCGTCGTTAAATCTAACGTCATTATTGCCTAATGTATGAATAGCCTTAACGTCGGTGAGGCATATTCCGCTTTGTGCCTGACGTCATTATTCCTTATCTTCGTACATTATATGTGTGTGTGTAAGTTCCTAACGACGTTTGAGGTTGTAGTATAGTTATGCTAAGTTGTGTGTATGTGTTTCTTTCAGTGTTGTGTGTCATTTTCTAACAACATCTTTGGTCTAAGATTTAGAACATCTGTGAAAGAGATGGAGACGAATGTAGCTATGGTTAACGCGTATCCTAGCTACAATCGATTCCATTGCTTGCACATGTGGATGAAACGTGTGGCCTAACATCATTATGACTTATAACATGCATTATTGTTTTTTTATTTATGAATTAATAAATCGAAAATATGAATTAATAAACACCACACACATGCCTCAACACAAATAATTGAAAAAAAAATCATTAACAGTGGAGTTGATCTAACGTTTGAGGTGGTCTGATGCGAATGTTGTCTAACATTTGAGGAGGTCTAAAATCGTTTTAAGTTTGCCTTTTAGTTTTTATAGTATTTCTAATATGTTACAATTGTTTATAGTATTTTGGAGTATTTTAATAATCCTTTATCATAAATTATACTTTCTTATAGTAGTTCATAATATAGTATTGTAGTATTTTAGGAGTCATAGCATGAAGATATAGGGGATCGAGAATATACAAAAATCACAATGGAATCCGATCATGTAGGCGGAAGGCAAAGGATAGAAAAAATGCTCAAAAAATAATATCGCAGTAAAATCCGACCATGTAGACGAAAGACAATTAATAAAAGAATATCTTAAATTATGACAGATATAAGAAAAGTCGAATAAATTGGAAAAAAAACTATTCTGGAAGTGTTTTACATTTTCTTAAACTAGAAAGTATGAACTTAGTCCAAAATGCCACACAAAAGCCCAAAACAATGCCATCCATCGGCAAAATCGGGCAGTAATGGCAACACAAACTTCATTCATACCTATAATTTAACTCAACGATCCGAGGGGCCTCTTTTTCCTTTTCATCAAATTTCTCCCTATATTTACTAGTAATTTAAAATACTCATTTCTTTTATATCTTGCAATCTCCATTGTCATTGATAACTCAACAGTAGTAACTTACAGATGATTTTTATACTGAAAAAAAAAAGATTTTACAAATACTTGAGCTTCAACTCATGAAAACTTCTTAAGGCTCTCCCCTATACAATTACAAAAGGTCTATTTACAGACAAGAAAGGAAAAGACTCATTCTTCGGACTTCAAAATTTCATTTCACAAAGGAATTGTATTCCCTTCCATTAAGACAACTGACACCTGAAAGATTGCAGCCAACATCTGTCTATTGATTATGGAGTTCTATACTTAGTAATTTTTGTTTCTGCGATGGTTTCATTTCTATCTCAAATTGAGCACAAAATTGTCCTGAATTGACTTTCTCTATTAAATTTTATTTTTTAATTTGTTGGTTTAACCTGATTTCATTACATAAATTCAGTCCTTCTTGGATGCAAGTTTTGAATTAACTATCCATAAGTCTATTGATTATAATTAATTTGTATTTCTCCTTTCTCAATTTTTGAAAAATTCTTTTTGAGATCTTTTTGGACTTGATTGAGATATTCTTCATTCATCTGTTCCTCAGAGATAACACCTCTTTTGTTTATGATTTTTTGAGATATTTGCTAAAAGGGGCTGGGAACTTGGTTTTCTTCCTTCTGAATAAGGGTTTTATATTCTTGGAGTTTTTGCTCCATCTCACCTACAGTCTCCTGGCCATAGTATTTCTTTTTTTTTTTTTTTTTTTTTCTTTGAATTGATTTGCATTAATTTGCTCCAAAATTTTAAATAAGATCTCCTTTTAATGCAAGAAAATATTTGTAGGGTAATTTGTACTTCGGGTAACTATTTTTAAATCCAGGGTAAAGAAAATTTCATAAAGAAGTAAAGAGAAACTATCCCTTCTATCCATTTTTTGGACTTTTCTACGTGAATAATTGATTCATTCCGTATAATATTCCTAAAAATTTTCAAGGACATTGAAAATTGGTGGGCCCTAATTCAACCACCACTTAAACACCCAGTTTAGTATGTCTTGCGGAAAAATTAATGGACAAATTTTAAAAAACTATATGTACTTCCTCTTGTAATTTTCATAGAGAAATGTTTTATTGAAGGTCTCTACATAATTTCAATAATTAAATTGTATTGTATTTTTTGAATCTGGATGGATGTTTTCCTTTTCACCCTGGGTTAATTTCTAATTCAACAACAATGACAATTTTTTTTAATACTGCCTTGGAGTAAATAAACTCCTTACCGTTATTGGAGTAGGTGTGATTAATTTCAACACATTAGGTGGCCTTAAAAATATATTCGTAATGGTCCCTTGACTTATATGATACTATTGTCAATGAAGCAACATCACGATTTCTTTACATTAGATAGCATGGGCCTTTTTTCCATCTTAACTCATCATTTTCTTGGAGTATAGTTACTTCATAAATGTGCACTGAATTTATATTTTACCAACTCATCCTCATCTTCTAGCAGTATTTTTGCATAGGATGTCGAAGACGATGATGATTCCTTAGCAACTGAATTTTTCTGCTCTTTCTTGAATTCAAGGAATTGTTTGAAAAGTCCATTCTCTTCCTCAGAGATCATATTGTATTTTCCAATTCCAAAAATATTATCTTTGAGCAATGACCTATTACCTTGACATATCATTTTGCCTGGTCGAAATCTACCTCCTCTTTTATTAGAGAAGTTTCTTCCTCTTCCACTTTGAGGAAGCATTTTTACAAAATAACGATAATTCATTATTCGGAATAATGACTAGCAATTATATGTTGATATAGCAAATTTTCTATCTAAAGTTATTTTATACAATTTTCGCTAGAAACATCTATACTTGGAAATTGAACAAGAATTTCCGAAATAATTTCTGTGGTCCTAACAACTCTTTTCTTGTTATTGTTTGAATTCTTTCGAGTCTTGCTTATATTCAATTGGCTCATCCCAAAATTTAAATTTATAAACAGGGCACTTTATTCCATTCACAAAGTAAATTTCACCTTCAATTAATTCTTCAGTCCAAGTGTCTGGGAATTTAGACGAGAAATTTGTTCCTCTAAAAATTTCATCGACAAACTCATTAATATTTTCAAGATCTATATCCATTTAAATATTCTCTTGATAGAAAGTCATAAGACTATTAGTCTTTCCTTTAATATATTCAATAGTAAAATTAAATAAGGCTAAATGTGTTTACCACCTCACAAATATTTTTTTTTATAGATATCATGTTTAAAGTCTTTACTGAACATGGATTTTAGCAGCATAATAATCTGTTCTGATAATGAACTCTTGATTTAACAAGTCATCTTGAAATTTTAAAATACATTTAACAATAGCAAAGGATTTCTTTAGTCACAGTGGCATAATTTAACTAGGTTGTCTTTCATTTGTCTGAATGAAATCTAATGAAATATTCTTGCATATTATCATCAATTTACTTTAGTACTCCTCCAAATTCTATATTTCAGAAGCATCTGTCTCAATTATCTTTTTCCAATTAAGATTAGCAAGTATTAGACACGGCAGTAATTTAACCTTTTATGTTATTAACCTAACTGCTTTAGCATGCTCGTCTGTTCACTCAAGTGCATTTTTCTTAAGCCTATCATATAATAAAGTTGTATCATAAAATTAGAGACAGATTTTGCAACGGAATTCAAATTAACCGTTGATAATTGATATAAGAATTAATTCTGAAAATTAAGTTTGAAATAAATGCTATGACATTTAATTAGGTTAATACTTTTATTCTTATACTAACAATTGTATAGATTAGGAATACATCAAAATTGGAGTGCAAAAAATAGTAATAACACTGACCAAACTATTAGGTTTTGCCAAACATTTCATGTTTTGATGATGATGTGCACTTTGCACTTGTTGTTTAATGTCCAATCCAAAGCATGTGTAACATATTGATAATGTTTTGTATAGGTTTAAGGGAAAATTATTATTTTAGTCTGTTAGATATGTCTAATTTTAATTTTAGTCCGATAACTATGTCCATTTTTGTTTAGGTCCAGTAACTTACGAAATTGCTTATTTTTAGTCATCTGACAGATTTTCGGACAATTTTACCCCTATGAGTGCATATGAACTAAAACTGCCTTTTAAAAGTTGCATAGGGGTAAAATTGTCCGAAAATCTGTCAGATGACTAAAAGTAAGCAATTTCGTAAGTTGCTGGACCTAAAAAAAATGGACATAGTTATCAGATTAAAATTAAAATTAAACATACTTAGCGGACTAAAATAATATTTTTTTCTAGGTTTAATTAGTATTAACACTAGTTTCATTGAAAGCATTCTTACTTTAATCTCATTATCATTTTTCCTTTTCTTTTTTGTAGTCTAGTTATCGTGTCACATAATATTTGTACGCATATAATCAAATAAATATGATCCAAATTTTAAAAGTAAAAATCAATATATTATTAAAAGCGAATCAAGCGATTAACATGAGTGAAAGTAAAAAATAAATGTAATACATTGACGATTAAAAGATGATATAGGCCATCTGAAATAAATAAGTAATTATATTAGTTCAAATATTTAAAAGTATAATTGGTATTTTAAGATTCGATTGTGATATAAAAAATTGTCAGTTATAAGTGAAAATTGACTTTCTCTTTTATATTAAAACTAGTTGTTATAGCACGTCGTTCCTGCGTGCATATAATAAATGGATTTTTATATTTTAAAATATATTATAAATAAGAGTAAAATATATAAACCAACATATTACATTAAAAAAAAATAAGAAAGTTAATTTATCTGTTAATGTAAAATTTGTATAGTCGAATAAATTAGTTATTTTATTAGTTGAAGGGTGTTTTGCATTTTTTACTTTAATAAAGTTGGTGCAATGATATATATCATTAACTACCGTTTATGAGTACATGAGGAATTTTCTTTTTTTATTAATATAGATAAATGAAAAGCCCATCTTACATAAAGTGGGATTTGATCTCTTTTACGTAGTATTTTCTTTTTTAATTTAATAGAGAAAAAAAAATACGTCCTAGTTTATAACTATCACTTGTTAAATTAAGTGAAATGAATGAGCAAATCTAATACATATTAGTTAAAAATATTTACTTTAATATTATATATATAATTGCTATATTTATTGATGTTCTTTCTTCTTCCTTTTCTGTTTTTTTTTTTAATTTAATCAGATTCAAATTGATTTCATGTATTATTTGTTTCATGTACTAAAATAAATATGATTTTTTGTTATGGTAAAATACTATAACCAAAAATAAAAATTATTACGGATATTAATTGGACACGACCATGCAATATTTTTGAGTCTTTAATTTTGTAAGTGAGGCTAGAACATCAAATTATACTTCAAATCATGGCACTAGAAGAAATATGGCTTTTTATCATAGTTAAAAATAAAAAATCACGGTTGTCCAAGTGTTATTACCCGTTGTTTTTGCAAGCGACAAAAAATATTTGTTACAACTAAAATCTGTTGTAAATATTTAGGCATAGGTAAAATCACAGCAAATCTAAATTAATCGTGATCAGAACTTAAATTTTCGCATCGTTTTGTCTGACCTTGGTAGATAATATTTATTTAGAGTTAAATGCAACTTACCCCCTGTGATATGCATGTGAAATGAACAAATAGCCCCCCTGTGAAAAATGAAGCAAATTACTCCCTATCAAAGCATTAATAGAGGGCAATTTGCTTCATTTTTTCAAAGTACAAGGGGTAATTTGCTATTTTATTATTCACATGGGGTTCTTACTCATTTTTCATATAACAAGGGAATTGCATTTTTTTCTATTTATTTATTATAATATTTTAGATGTAGTTTGGGTCAAAATTCACGCTTTTTTTGTTTGATGTGGTAAATAATATTGATTTTTCTAAAATTATAATCATTTATCATCTTTTTATTTTAATGACTGTTGGATCTTTTTATATTTTATAAGAGCCGTCGGGCCTAATAAATTAATTTAAACCATTATATTTTAAATCTATAAAAAAATTGAATGCTTAGATTTGATCAATTGTAAATGTATATTATAAAAAAAATAAATATTATTCTAAAAAATAAATTAAATAAAATTAACCCCTACCGCCTCCCCCGTTGCCCAACATAAAGGAGCGACGATGATGTCGATGCCGTCTCCCCTGAATCTGTTGATGACAGATCTAGGTGACGCCAACCACTCTCGCCTAGATTTTAAAAAAATTAAAAAAAATTATTTTTATTAAATTCTTCAAAATAATAAAACTAATTTTAATTGTTTGTAAACTTAAAAATAAAAAAAAAACATATTAAATTTAAATATAATTTTTTATTTAAATATATTTAAACTAAATAGTAATAAATTTTTTAATTATAATCATTATAATTGATTAGTTAATGAATTAATAAATTTGGGCTTGCATCACTGTGCATCTTAATTTGGTAACTATTTGCACTAGATTAATTTAATACGGGCCAAGACACTAGAAATAGGTGAAAATGGTGTGACCCTATAAACTCGTGAATGTGCTATACAAGTACTTTCCTTCCATCATTATCTCCCAATTAATATCTGGGGTATGAAATTCTCGACCAACTCCCATCCCAGACTTGATATCTATGTATCTACTATACTCATGTTTCTTCTATGATCAACATAGGAAACATCTAGCTTGCTTGATTGACTACTGTGGTCTCAGATTCTCGTAGATCAAACAACTTAGACAACATAGAAAATCTTACTTTGTCAGAGCTGCAATGAACATCTTTTTTTCTATGATACACTGTTCTCTAATTTTTCATCTCTGATGATTTTTCAAGAAAAAACATAAAGAGAAGTATCGAGTCAGAATATTTGGAGAGTTTTTATAATATGATCAAGTATTTGTATTTTTATTCTGTGATCACAGTCATGTAACTTGTTATAGGTGTACTCAACTTTATTCCAATAGAATTCTTTATTTCAGCATATATTTGAAGGACTACAAATTGTATTTTAGATACGGTGTATTTAAGGGGAGTACTTATCCCATCATACATTTGAGAGATTACAAACTCTATCAGATCGAGATATCCAAAATGAGTCTTTACTCTAATATTAAGTTGACATATTTCAAACTCTATCTCACATGCCGACATGTTGAGTTATAAATTCATAAATCCGACCCAATGTCCAACATATAAGATGTAGTGTATCAAGAGTCTTACCATCATATTTCTGTATGCACATAAATTACTATCGATATTTGATGTCATGGACAAAGTCTTGTCAACATTTTACTAATATATAGTTCGTATTTGCACTATCGAAATGACTTGATGTGAAGGACACGTCTTGTCAGTATTTCAACTAAAGGTCCATATAATTCTAAATGATAGCTGTTAATACGGACTCGTGCTGCTATCAAGATTATATTGTGTGAGATATTATTTATTTTAATTGAAGTATTATAAATTTTTGTATTCTATTGGAGAGAGGTATACGAGTTCTTTATCTGCCATTAATGTAGGACGTCTGACAGCATTATCAACCCTCCTAATTAGGAGTTTGAGACGGGCATATGACCAGTACATTTTATTTTGATTTTGAGGTAACCCTAAGTTGATCCGACTTTGAATAGAAAATTTTGAGTTAACTTCGATGGTAGAAAATTGACCTAATGAAATTTTAACTGCACGAAATATATACACACGTGCACAGATAAACACCCTCTTGTGTATACCTACAATACATACATAAGTTACATATGTATATATATACTTACACATCTAGCATCATATGACTTGTTAACATACACCAACAACTTGTAGCAAACTCTACGTGCGTATATAATTGTTTAAAATCATTAAAATAAAATTAATGCTAGAGCAAAAAATTGGTCGTTTGAGTAAGTTCAATTTGAGATCTTTAGGCCTAGTTTTTCATGTCTTGGAAAGGAGATCTATAAAAAAATATGTTAAAACTCTAACGCTCAAGTTAGTATATGATTATGAAAACAAGAACTAAAACTGAAAAAGCATAATATAGAGTAGCAATTCGGTACGAGAGTATTTTGAAAATGGCGTTTCTACTTGTGTAAGTATTAAGAAAAGGGAAAAAGAAATTGGTCCTTTAATTTTATCCTCGATTCATTTTGGTCCATTAAGTATCATCGTTATTAATTTTTTACCATTAATTTATTAAAATATGTAAATTTGGTCCAATTTAGGATTTTTGCTCAATTTTCAAGCAGCTTTTGTCGGAATTTGCCACGTGTAATCCGAATTTTCACTTAGACAATGAAACTGATGATGTGGCATGAACTTGAGTGTTGAAAAATTTTGTTGCCCATATGAACCCTAATCAACTAAAATAATATTTAAACCTTTCACCACTTGTAGGGCTACAACTAATTTGTGCTTTATAAGCTCAACTATGTAATATAATCTATATATTTAGAAGTATTTTAATATAAATTGATAACATAGTACAATATATTAAATATTGTTACACAACTAATATATTATATTAATATAAATTATTATGTCAAATATATAAATAATAACATTAAAAGTAATACATTATTTTCTAAAATACATAGATATATTTTTTCTGCTAAATTTATTAAATAAGAATAATAATATACAATAATATAGAAATATTAGCATTAAAAACAATACATTGATTTTCAAGTACATAAATATATATTTCTGCTAAAATCTTCATATTTTTAGTATAAATTTTTTATAAAAAAAATAATATAACATATTAGTTGTTTAAAAAAATTTAATACATTGTAATATTATTATCAATTTATATTGAAATACTTCTAAATATATAGGTTATATAATATAGTTGAGCTTATAAACACAAGTTTGTTGTAGCATAAGTGGTAAAGGAATCAAATTTTATTTTAAGTGACTAAGATTCAGACCCCATGAGCAACAGAAGCTTCCAACCATTTAAGTGCATGCCATATCATCGCCACATCATCAATTTCATTACCTAGGTGGAAATTTTGACGGACACGTGGCAAATTCCAACAAAGACTGCCGAAAAATTGAGTTAAAACCCTAAATCGGACTAAATTTACATCTTTTTACATATTGATGGTAAAAAATTGATAATGGTAATACTTAATTGACCAAATTTAATCGAGGGCAAAATTAAAGGACCACAAAAAAATATTTTCTGTTAAGAAAACGATACCCTTATTGGCCCTTTTTATAGTGCTGAGCCCCTACCAGATAGTATAGTCTAGTCTCCTTGGTACTCGGGGAAGTGGTTGTTAGTGAAGATAAACTCCAACTGTCAGAGGGATCTTCTTAATCTCCCACTCGGATTCCTAATTGTTGACGACGAGTCCTTTTAAATAGAATTCCTACTTGGATAAGGTCACCCAGCTTCTCGGAGAGGACGATTATAGCAAACCAACCCTCCTTCCTAGATCTTCTATCTTCCTTTATGGCACGGGAGGACGACCTTTACTTCGAGTTGTTCGAATAGGACTCATTCATGTGGAACTTAGGCGTTTTCTAGGGCTTGCCTGGCTTTCATGCTCATGGCCCTAAAGGGAGTCCTTGTTCCTTCTTGGATCTCCAGCAGCCTTCTCGTTTAATGGGCTTCCACGAGCAATCAGGATCAGGATCGAGAGTTTCGTCCTTTAGACTGCCTATAACCTTAAAATTCTTCTTGGGCTCCCCCGCTTTCGGCCTCTCCATGGGCCTAATATTTTTTGTGGCATAAAATATATTATATTATTTTTTGTTTTATTTTTTATATAAACAAAACAATTAAAATTGTATAAAAATGATAAGGTCATATAAATATTGTATTTAACAAAATTTTCTTAGACCAAAACAAAAAAAAAAAAAAAGCATGAGAATTAGTTAACTACTATAAAGTAAAGATTTCTATACCAAATTCACCACTCATCAGTTATATTATAATAATATAGATATTAATTAAATAGTAGTTAACAACTTAACATCCTCAAATATGATGCAAGAACGCTTTTATAAACACTTTCCGGAAAAAGTTGTCTTCTGACGCTATTGGAAATGTGATGCTAATTCTTGAAATGTAAAATAATATAATTGTCTATAATTTCAGTAGCAATGAATTAAAAATCATGATAAATAATTATTATTAATCACAATTAAATAAAAGTAATATAAAAATATAGATTTTTCATAAAAAAAATTATTTGTCATGTCATCATGATAAATATTTTAAGCCACACTCATAGATACCACAGCCAATAACCATTAAATGATCATGATCAAGAACTATTTGCTATAGTTATTTTATTTTTAATCATGCAATTAACCATGGTTAAATATTATATTTTTTGTAGTATTATTAGTATAATTTTATGTGTGATGTTGATGAAAATATTAAATGCGACGGTTGTGTATTAAGAAAATCAAATTTGAATTAAATCTGATACTAAAATCAATTTCGAACTAATTAATAAATAAACCTTTCATTACTAAATTACATTATCTTATATATATATATATATATATATATATATATATTAAATAATTTACTACTAAATTCATTAGCAAATAAATATTTGTTGCTAAATTCATTAACAAGTAAATTTTTATATTAAATTTTATTTATAATTAAATTTATCGATTAACAAAAAAAATTTACTTGATAATCAGCTCGATATTATAATTTTTTTCGTTATACAATTGAATTATTTTTTTGTAGTGAACTTTTGATCAATTCAACACATATATAATAATTTATCTTTGATTTTAGCTTTGATGCGGACTGAAATGACAATCCCATTAATCTAAAAAAATAATAAATAATAATTGTTTAATAATTCATAGTTGTGATAATTAAGAGTTGACGCGTGTTAGAATTTAATATGTAAGTTTGATGTGATTTGATAAATTATATTATAATATAATTGGAACCACATGAGAGTTAGTGGATTTCGATTGGACATTGAACCTTAACCAAATCAATTGGTGCCACCAAAACATTAATAATAACAAGAGAATCTACAAAAGGTTACAAAAACAATTGAAAATATTTAATGATATGGTCCCATTCTCAATCATACTTCTTTCAAATGTCTTCTTCTTCATGTGATTGTTGTCTCCTTTTCATTCTCAAAGGGTGTTTTCTTTTCGTGCTAAATTACGGTCAGTTTTTTTGAAATTTGATATAATTATAAATATTTTTTTTATGTTTGATAAAATTATGTAATTTTTAAATTAGGGCTTAGAATTGTTAATTTTAATCTTATTGTATTTTTTTTTCTTTTAAAAACGAGACTCTCATTTAATAATAAAGTATAAATTCTCTCAACCCATTTCAAGGACGAATATTTTAAGAGCTAGCATACTTTTAATTTTGGATTAAATGCAATTTTGGTCCTCTAGCTATAGTCAAATTCCATTTTAGTTCTTTAACTTGTTAGGGTTTGGATTTGGTCCTCTATGTATTTTAATTGCTCAATTTTGGGACTTTTTTTTTTTTGTCGGAAAAATATCCAATTCGCCGAAAAATCAATCCATTTTTGCCCTAGTTTCACCGCCACTTCTTTCTAAAAATCTGCCACCGTCACTCAAAGTTGCTGAGAGCCACATATATCGTTCGACTCCCAACTCAAGATGAACAAAACCCCTCAATCAATTTTAAGTTTCGATCACCACAAAGACTGGGCTTTTACCTTCTTCGCTGCAATCCGTACCAGCGGCTATCGCGGACCACCACAATTTGACTCACCTCTTCCTTGTGAGTTTAACGAGACAACTCCCAGCCATTTTCATCAACGTGGTGCGGAGATCCAAGGATTTGAAGTTCACGACCACCTTTTCTAGTGGATTGGATATTTTTCAGGCGAAAAAAAGTCCCAAAATTGAGCAATTAAAATACATAGATGACCAAATTCAAGTCCTAACAAGTTAAAGGACTAAAACGGGATTTGTCTATAATTAAAGGACCAAAATTGCATTTAATCCTTTAATTTTAATGCATAATTATTATACATTTTGCTTATTATTGAAAATTATATTCTCAAAAATTTGTTCCTTGCATCATTAATTACTGTAATTTAAAAATCATATTAAATTAATACTATCAATCATATAGATCGAACCGTCGAACCGAAACAATTACGTGCTATCATATAGCTTTTTATCGGCTAACTTCATGAGTTAGAGATAAGCAGACTCAAACCGCTGACATTTGCCGCAAGGTAAACCACTACCTCTCATGCCCCCAAACTGACCGTAGAGTCCAAAATCAAAGTAAAAACTTACGTTTTGACTTCGTTTGCGAAAATAACAGCTAGTAGCTATTGAATTGTGGTTAATTAATATTCGTCACGATTTAATACTTTTAATCATGAGACAACTGTATTTTTTCTACTGGCGGTAAAATATAATTTCGGAATTTCAGATACTAAAAGATCTCGAAACTTAAAAAATTATGTTTTTTTTTTTACGTGCAACATTGAAATATTACACTAGAAATAAATAAGATTGGAAAGAAGGACGAGTTGGATTTTTTTTAATTATTATTTTCTTTCTAGTTTTTTTTCAGAAAAATAAAACACATAAAATATTTATACGCAGACACACTAAAGGAACTAACTTAGTTGATGGATCGAAATTTATGACACGTTATGGGCTCAAATTCTATCAATATTTGAGTATACATACGGTTTACTGTAATATTGTTGGTAAATTACAAATATTTAAATATTGATAATTGATATATTATTAATAATAATTGAAATTTAAAATGTTATATAGCAAATTCACTCATAAAAAGAAGAATATTAAAAAAAGAAAAACACACATTAATATATACATACATATATATACATATATATATATATATTAACTTTTAAAACTTAACATGAAAACTAAAAAAGTAGAAAGATTGAGTAGCCTAAGAATTCTTTAATTTTCCAAGCATAGTTGCAGCACACAAGATGCTGACCATTTTGGGAACCATCCAAGTGAGGTTGTGACTTTATTAGGTCACAAGAAATGCCTTAAAATATTCACTCTACCCTATCATTAGGAAAAAATATTATTTTAATCCGCTAAATATGTCTAATTTTAATTTTAATTCGATAACTATATTTATTTTTGTTTAGGTCCAGTAATTTACGAAATTGCTTACTTTTAGTTCTCTGGCAGATTTTCAGATAATTTTACTCCTATGCAACTTTTGAAAGGCAGTTTTAGTCCATATGCACTCATATAGGTAAAATTATCCCAAAATCTACTAGAGGACTAAAAGTAAGCAATTTCGTAAGATACTGGGCCTAAACAAAAAAATAGACATAGTTATCGGACTAAAATTAAAATTAGGCATACTTAGCGGACTAAAATAATACTTTTCCCCTATAATTATACAGGGTTGTGATATTCTCTCATATTAGGTCTAATTATATAAATATTTTATTTATTTTTTGAATTTATGTAAATTTTTATTATTGAATTAGCGGTATATTTTTTTATATTATAATTACAACTTTAAAAAGCGAATTTGTAATTTATAAAAGATAGAGGACGTTTGTATAATTTTTCCATTTATATGGACATCATAATACTCTAGAAGTTATTTTGATATTTCAAATTTAGAATGTGAAGTTTCTCATAAAGTAATCATTATCTCCAAAAAGATAGAGTGAAAAAATTTAAAAAAAAGGATATCGAATGAATTTATATTAAAAGAATGTGAAATTTATTAATATTTGATATAATTCAAAATGAAAGTTCAAGAAACTAAAATATTTTATGGAATTATTTAAATAAATTAAAAGAATTTATTAATCTATATTTATTAAAAGAGTATGAGGTGTTTATGTAATAAGACTCAAATCTCAGGAGTATTAATGTAATTTACAGAAAAGTAATAATAATAACAACGCGATTCCTGAACTCTTAAAAGAAGCTCACTATCTCTCCCGTCCGGTCCACGCGCAATTGTCCCTTCTTTTTTTAATTTCAAGAGAGTTTTTTCATCAATTATTATTTTTATAGGGATTTTTCTACTGCACTGAATCCCCATAATACCCCTACCCCGAAAAAGAAAAAAAAAAAGAAAGAAAGAAAGAAAGCTAAGTATAACATAGGACGTTGAAATAAACAGTGATGATCTCCCAATGGGACCTAAAGATTACGAATATTCTCCTTTAAAAAGACTATATTGTCCTTACAAAGGTTTCTAATTCCATAAGCATATTATTAGAATAAAAGCATATTCTTAAATCCCCTTGGCTTAAAAAGGCAGAAAATAGTACTAAAGCATAACCAAACCATTGTAAAACAATCTCTTTATGATTAACTGTTTTGTATTAATTACAAAAACCTCCCCATTACTTTCCATTATCTCAAAAACCTCCCATTACTTTCGCGAAAATAGAAATGCATGCTTGGTGTAGCTCTAATATTTTGTCAAGAGTGACTAAAAATCATAAGGAAAATACTTTTGAGAGATGGGACTTGAAAATTGGTCTGAGGGCGCAAAAGGAATTTCACACAGGAATAGGTTGGAGAAGAGCCACACTGTTAAAATAAAAGCTTGGATTAACGATTAGCCCCTTAATGAAGAATGTCAGCCACAAAAAAAAAATTAAATAGGGGCAAAAATGAGATTTCATACTTGTTTCTAGAAATGTACAGGGCTTATGTACAAATATTTAAATACCGTAAGGCTTAATTTGAACGGAAGTATTTGGATTTTTGGAAAGAATTTTAACCGACTCCATATCAAAAGAATTTAAAATTTTGTCGATATTTCATAAAATATAGTTTAAAATAAGTGTTGAAGGATGTAAAATCCATAAAATATCGAAGTTATAAATTCAAATGATTTGTTATTAAAAATTTGAATTCATGCCGTTAAATCCATCAATCCAAACATGGTGTAAGTGAGCGACTGTAATATGGGTAGAAGGGGGGATGATCAGATGGGGAGGTGGTGGTGGTGGGCAGTAGCTGATGGGGGAGCACGAGTAGGTGCCTTGAGGGGAGGGGAATCTCATTGCCGCACACCTCATAGCTAGCTTAAAGCCGCATGGTCCATGGTGAGCTCGAGGTGAGAGGATGCTTGTGTCCCCATACCCCATGGTGAGCTCAAAGTGAGGTGAGTCCTACAGCCGAGTACCCCATGGTGAGCTTGAGCAAGGGGAGGCGAGTTTCCTTGCAACCAATGGAGAGCTCGAGACCGCATGTTGAGCTCGAGGCGAGGCAGGGCTCATGCCTGCGCACCCCATGGTAAACTCGATTTTGCGCCCCCCATAGCAAACTTGAGTTTAAAGCGTGGGCGGGCTAGAGATAACGCATCCCATGGCCAGCTCGAGGTTACATGCCACAAGTTAAGCGTGAGGTTGCCCGTCAAACTCGAAGTGAGGGAGTGAGTGATCGCGCCCCCTATGGCGAGTTCGAAGGCACGAGCCCCATGGAGAGCTCCAGGGGGTGCGTCGAACTCAAGGCGAGGAGACGAGAGGGCCCATGTACCACGTGGTAAGCTTTAGGCCTCACACTCCCTGGTGAGCTTAAGTCCATGAGAGGCGTCTACACACCCATGGCAAGCTCAAGGTCGTGCACACCCATGGTGAACTCGAGGCAATGGTAGGCTCACGGCCACACACCCTATGGTGAGCTTGAGGCTGTAAACCCCATAGTGAGCTCAAGGCGAGGGTAGGCTAGCAGTTGTACACCCTATGGCGAGCTCGAGATTAAGGGAGGTGAGGGCTCGCGTACCCCGTGGCAAGCTCCAGGACACATGTCGAGCTTGAGACGAGGTGAGGTTCGTCCCCGTGGCGAGCTGAAGTCCGTGTGTCAAACTGGTGGAGAGAAGAGGTGAGCGCCCATGTAGCAATCAAGCTCAAGGAGAGGAGAGGTTCGCATCTGCCACCTCATGGAAAGCTTGAGGCCGCGCAAGGTGAGGGAAGGCTCGCAGTCGCGTACCTATGGCTAGCTTGAGGTCCCGCGCCCCAAGTTGGGCGCGAGGCTGCATGTTGAGCTTGAGTTCAGAAGGGCTCAATTACATACCCATGTCGTGCTCCAGGCTGCAAGTCAAACTCGAAGCGAGCGTCCACATACCCCGTGGCGAGCTTTAGCCCGCTCGCTCTATAGTGAGCTTGAGGCTATGAGATGCGCCTGCACACCCCATGGAAAGATCTAGGTCGTGTGCCCCATGGCGAGCTCGAGACTGTGCGAGCTCAAGGTAAGATGAGGCCCCAAGGTAGATGAGGAAGAGACAACTCTTACTTCTGATGATGGAGCCCCACAAGACCTTGGGGACGACGGAGGGGCATATTTTTTTTTTACTTATTTTTTCAGATTGTATATGTAATTTGTATTATTTAGTATTTGTGAACATAGTTGTTGCACTTGTTTAATTGTTAAATCGTGTATCGACTCATCTTGAGTAGACTAATATACCCTACTCATTGTTTACTTCACTCAACCTCAGATTTTTTGTTTATAACTTTTCAAATCTTTTTCAAAAATAAATAAGCGTAAAATAGTAATTTCCGCCTAAATGTATAGGGGTTATACAATTATTTTTTTTATAAAAAATATTCATAATTATGTCAAATTTAAAAAAATTCCATAGTAATTTACCGGAAATGTTGGAAATGTTTATGGAGTGTTTGGCAATAGCCGAAAAATGAATAAAAACAATGGACTTTTGTCAATTGAGAGTTGAAATTTTCTTCACTTTTTCTTTTTCTTCTAAAGCAAAAGAAAAGAGTACATATATAATAGCAAGAACAGTTGGGCGTATTAGTCGCGTCGCCTGCCTTTGTCTCTCTGTATTAATATTCTCGGAATCTCTCTCTATACGAAATTTTGCTCTCTTTCAGGTTTCAGCTCCCTCTCTCCTCCTCACCACCTCCAGAAACATCTTCTCTCATCACACACTCTCTCTCTACACGGACAAACACACACTGATATGTACTGATTCTGCTCGATTTGATTGCGGATATAGATATACATATATATACAGATACATACAGATAGAGGCAGGAGATTAATGGCGGGAAATGATTGGATAAACAGCTACCTGGAGGCGATTCTCGATGTCGGACCGGGCATCGATGAAGTGAAGTCGTCTCTGCTGCTGAGGGAGAGGGGGAGGTTCAGCCCTACCAGATACTTCGTCGAGGAGGTGATCACGGGGTTCGATGAGACCGATCTCCACCGCTCCTGGGTCAGAGTATGTGTTCGTTGTTGATTCTGTGTGAGTTTGTGTATGTTGCATATATGTGTATATATATATTAGTGTGTGTGTGTGTTTATGTGATGTGTGTGTGTGTGAAAAATAGGCGCAAGCGACGCGCAGTCCGCAGGAGAGGAACACGAGGCTGGAGAACATGTGCTGGAGGATTTGGAATTTGGCTCGGCAGAAAAAGCAGGTTTTTTGTTTTTGTTTGAGCAGTTGTTATTTTTTCTCATTTTATTTATGATTCTTTCTTTTATTCAAACTCTGGCATTTGTGTGTGCACGCCCGCGTTTGGAAGTATGGATTGTTTGTGTTTCTGTTTCTGGCAGATTTAAGCTTTTGATTAATGTGGTGGTTATGCTAGAGGTGTTGCTTGTAGTAAATGATTTTTGTAAGTGTAAAGTTGATTCCAATTGTTTTTTGGTATTAGATTAGTGCTATGAATGGACTTATTATGGTGATCTAAAGAAAAAGAAAAAAATTTAACTTTACAAGGTATTATAATTAAAGAAAGGAAAAAACATCCTTAGTTTTTTATTCTCATTTAAAGGACCAAACATATAGCTTGCAACTTAGGAATCCATTGGTCAAATTCTTCTTGATAGTTAATAGGTCCTGTTCACTTCATTACTACTGAATGTAAACTCATCACATATGTAAAATTAAGGGGCAAAGGTGGATCTGTTATTTTAGTATGGAATCTCTAAAATCGTGAAAAAATAAGCAAGAAATTAGACGTTAAATGTACACAAACCACAGTTTCAAAAGCGAAAGAGCATTTGCTTTTTTCTTAGAAGTCGTTGCAACACTGGTGAGGATGTGAATCAATCGAAAATCTGTTCTCAATTTTTCTAGTCCTTCCCAGTTGGTTGTATTTCATGCTCCATCTCATTGCTGAGCTTCTCCTCTGGCCAGCCCCTGATAGACCAAAAGTTACAAGCTATAGCTGAAATTGGGAACTGTATCTTGCTAAAATTGTCTTTGCCAGCCATATATAAATTGTCTCAGATTCTCTGGACATTCCTGATGCCAATGCCATGTGCATTAACTCCAGTTCCTTGTTTCCTACATTCTAGGCAATGCAATAGGTCAGCAGTAAAAGAAAATCCTCTAGGTTCTGAGCTGTCATTCAATTAAATCCTTTGCAGTATCTGCGACATGGATATCTTTGACATCAATTTTTCTATTTGCTTATATTTTGTGATTGTGATTGCAACTTCTCCGTGGTTTTCTGTCCTTATTCCAAAATAAACTGTAATTGAACATAGTGTGATAATCTTTTGCCCTTCTATAGTAGGTTAGAGTCTTCCAGAGTTGATGCTTGCTGGTTTCTATTTATTGATAGGCTGATGGTGGGATCGTTAATTATAAGTTATGACTAATTTTCACATTATTTGCCTTTACATGCAATGGTAGGGTAAAATTAATACCAAACGGTTATAAGCATGGTTTGGTTGAAAAATATTGTTCATAGTCTCTAGTTTGTTGACTAAAAGATCTACTGATCAATCAATTATCTCTCTAACAAATAATTAATTCGTTTAGCTTGAGGGAGAGGAGGCCCAGAGGAATGCTAAACGCCGTCTTGAACGTGAAAGAGGTCGCAGAGAAGCAGTTGCTGATATGTCTGAAGACCTATCAGAGGGGGAGAAAGGAGATGTAGTTGGTGACCTTTCAGCTCACGGTGAAAGCAATAAAGGCCGCTTGCCTAGAATTAGTTCAGTTGATACTATGGAGGCCTGGGCAAGTCAACAGAAGGGGAAAAAGTTGTATATCATATTGATAAGGTAATTTTTTTTTATCCTTTATTTATTTTCAGTAGATATTTATAGTCTATTGATAAGGTAATTTTTGGTAAAAAAGAGTTGTTACAGATAACATGCACTTTAAGATTATTTTACATGGTTCAATCTCCAGTTAAAATCACCATCTTACACCCAGACTTCTGTATGCATTGAGAATTTAATGTACCAACCTCCTAAAACTTCTGAATGTTAAGTCAGCCAACCCATTGAATTGAGACATGTTGAACTGTGAACAAGACGGATCTTCTAATTTGATGCCCCCGCCTGAAGAATTTGATGTGTTAAAATTAGCAAACTTAATTACATGTTTTCTTGACACTAGTCTCTTACAGCCTTCATGGTCTGATACGTGGCGAAAACATGGAGCTTGGCCGCGACTCTGATACTGGTGGCCAGGTACGACTGATTTCAAGAAACTTAAATCTCTCATTTAATTGTCAGTTTCTCTCTTTGGGAGCGAGTTAGCCGCTTGATACATTCTATGACTTTGGTTTAGTTACAGAAATGATTTCCTTTCATGTCTTCTTCAGGTGAAGTATGTTGTTGAACTGGCAAGGGCTTTAGGTTCTATGCCTGGTGTGTATCGTGTTGATTTGCTTACTAGACAAGTATCATCACCAGAAGTAGACTGGAGCTATGGTGAACCCACAGAGATGCTGCCCCCACCAGATTCAGAAGGCTTGATGGATGAGATGGGAGAGAGTAGTGGCGCTTATATAATTCGCATTCCCTTTGGGCCAAAAGATAAATATATTCCAAAAGAACTATTATGGCCACACATCCCTGAATTTGTTGATGGTGCTCTTAACCACATTTTACAGATGTCAAAGGTTCTTGGTGAGCAAATTGGTAATGGACATCCAGTCTGGCCTGTTGCTATCCATGGGCATTATGCTGATGCAGGTGACTCTGCTGCTCTTTTATCTGGTGCTCTGAATGTTCCAATGCTTTTCACTGGTCATTCCCTGGGTCGTGATAAGCTGGAGCAACTTTTGAGACAAGGCAGACTGTCACGGGATGAGATCAATTCTACTTACAAAATAATGAGAAGAATAGAGGCAGAAGAGTTATCCCTGGATGCCTCTGAAATAGTAATTACTAGCACAAGACAGGAGATAGAGGAGCAGTGGCGTTTGTATGATGGTTTTGATCCAATACTAGAGCGTAAACTACGTGCTAGAATTAAGCGTAATGTGAGCTGTTATGGAAGGTTCATGCCTCGCATGGTTGTAAGTATTCTTAGACTTTTAGAGATATAAGTTCTCATCTTATCAATGTTTCTAGATCATAGGTTTGCAATCAAGGTTCTCTTTAAATCCTGCTTCCTTCTAGGACATATTCTATAGATTCTTCTATCAAAATGAGCAAATAGCTTAGGTTGCTGTTACAGAAGTCAGGTATCAGGATCATTCTGTACAGCTCAACGTGACTTTTACTTGATAAAACTGCCCAAAGAAGACTTTTGCAGTTAGTGTGAAAAGAATAAAATACTATTTCAACTCTTTAATGTGAAAGAAAAGAAATAGAGCTTCTCTGTGGTGATTATTCTTTACCACCTGATAATCCGGCGCTGAAGTTATTATTCTTCTAATTCATTTGTTTGTTAAGTTGCCAAGAAGTGTAAGATTGTTATGATTTACTTCAGTCATGACTATTAAAGTTCTCAACCTTCAACTACTCATTTAAGATAGATCTTCTGATATATCTAATTTGTTCACTTTCTTCATAAAATAACTGTACCTGCTATAAAATTTTAAAACTATATGACCTTTTCCCACTGTTTTGATATAAATTTACATATGTTTCAATAAGTGCATGAGTTTCTTCTTGCAGGTAATTCCACCTGGAATGGAATTTCACCACATAATTCCACATGATGGAGATATGGATGGTGAAACAGAAGCAAATGAAGATGGCAAGTCACCAGATCCACCTATATGGACAGAGGTTAGACAGAACCATGGTGCACTCAATTTGCAACATGGCAACTACAAATTTCATTACCAACTGTTTGTGAAATATAGCACCTGCTTTTGGTTTTCCAAAGTTCAGACTGTATCTAATAGATGATGTGCTGGTAACCAAGATAATATCTGTTTGTAAACACAGATAATGCGCTTCTTTTCCAATCCTAGGAAGCCTATGATTCTTGCACTTGCCAGGCCAGATCCGAAGAAAAACCTAACAACCTTGGTCAAAGCATTTGGCGAATGTCGGCCACTAAGGGAGCTTGCTAATCTTGTAAGTAACAAAGACATTGACATATATATTTGACGGGT
Source organism: Sesamum indicum (assembly GCF_000512975.1). Classification (NCBI taxonomy): domain Eukaryota; kingdom Viridiplantae; phylum Streptophyta; class Magnoliopsida; order Lamiales; family Pedaliaceae; genus Sesamum; species Sesamum indicum. Next base: position 6,526,394 of record NC_026149.1, on the reverse strand, counting down.
ATTTTCGTGTTGTTTTGTGGAGCGCTGCACCCATGTTGAACTTTTAATTTGTTTCCCTCTGTGTTTTGCAGACCTTAATAATGGGTAACCGAGATAATATTGATGAAATGTCGGGCACAAATGCTTCTGTTCTTCTATCAATTCTTAAGTTGATCGATAAGTATGACCTCTATGGTCAAGTGGCATATCCTAAACATCACAAGCAATCTGATGTTCCCGACATCTATCGTCTAGCAGCAAAGACCAAGGTAGCCTTTACCCTCATGTTTCTCTGATTTAAACCTGGCTTACCCAAGCTAAACAAATATTATGAAATTTGCACTGCCTACTCTTCATTCAACTTGTTGACCTGAATTCCTTTCTAACAAAGATAACTGCATAAATTGATGCTTGTTTTGCCAATTTTTTGTTGTTCTTAAAAAGGTATGTATACAAAATACATTGGCACTTCTTGGATGGGAATTCTGCTGTTACCAGTTAAATGTTATTATTTACACTGTTAAGGATATAATATTGGAGTGTTTACAATTTTACAAATTTATTAACTGTGAAGTTAGATTGTCTTCTTCTCATTTAACCCTATAGTGGGAGTTGTAAGCTCATATTGGTGGTATAGTTTTTCACAGATCGAGGTTTGGGCTTGATTTCCCCTCATGATTCACAAATCTTTCCCACTACTCTTTTCCTAGTTTCTGAGATTCTCCAGTTTCATTCTAATTAAACTGTAGTGCTTTGGGTCGATCCTTGACACAATAAGGTGGGTGTAAATTTCAATCAAGTCGACTTTATTGCTCCACATTCTTTATCCTGTGAAAAGTTATTTTTCCAGTTGAAATGGATTTTCTATTTCAAGAGAGACTTCACAGAAACCATGTTATATTCTCAGAAGCACATTTCAAATTTTACATCTGAAAATAATCTAATTATTCAATGAGGTTTGTGGATGGTGTAGGTTAATCTCTATGATAATCTCTATTGGTTCTTGGTGATGGTCTCTAAAACCCAATGAAAGGCATCATCCTAGTGTTTGTGAATGCATATTGCATTTTCCATGTACTGCACATGAGACTAAATCACATTTTAACACATTTCAGAAACACCAAAGAAATGGAAAAAGGATAAAAAAGGTGCTCACAGCAGTTCTTACCTTCCATAAAATTAAATATAAATAAAACCTTCTTTGGAAGCACATTCACTCTGCCACATCTTGCTGCAAAACCTTGGCTACTGTGATGCACTGGACTTCATGATTAGGAGTATTACAGTTTGCATGAAGGGCAAGAGTATATTGCTCATCAGGCTTGTATATGAAGATAAAGGCTTAAGATGACTCACTACCCAAAAGTTACAAAAGAATAGGAATCAGAATCTGTGACTAGTCCTACCATGAAATTAGGCATGGAATGTATGCAATTTGTTCTAGTACTTGGAGCTAATAGTTTATGTTAACTATGAGACTGCTTTTGAATGTTATGTTGGAACCTATATTGTCTGTGTTTTATTTTCTCCTGGCCGGGTGCTTCCATGTAAGCACCATGTTCCCTGTGCATGATTTTGAGATGTATAATAAATTCTAGTTCTGGTTAGAACATAATCTTATTAATGTTTGGCAGGGCGTTTTTATAAATCCAGCTTTTATTGAGCCTTTCGGACTTACACTGATTGAGGTATGCCTTCTAGCTACACTCTTATTAAGAATTGACTTTTACAACTTTGTTAAGGTGATCAATGTAAATTTCTCTATGATTACAGGCTGCAGCACATGGTTTGCCGATTGTTGCCACAAAAAATGGTGGCCCTGTTGACATACACAGGGTATTTCAACTTTTTCTTACTATGCAGTTATTAACATTTCATAGAATATTATTTGTCTTCTGAAGATTATATCCATGTATATTTTTTATTGATGGCAGGTACTGGACAATGGTCTCCTTGTTGATCCCCATGATCAGCAATCTATTGCTGATGCTCTTCTGAAGCTGGTTGCTGACAAGCATCTCTGGGCAAAATGTAGAGCAAATGGACTGAAAAATATTCACCTTTTTTCATGGCCAGAACACTGTAAAACTTATCTTTCTAAAATAGCAAGTTGCAAGCCGAGGCAGCCTCGCTGGTTGAGGAATGATGATGATGATGAAAATTCAGAATCAGATTCACCAAGTGATTCCTTGAGGGACATACAGGATATATCTTTGAACTTAAAGTTCTCCTTTGATGGAGATAAGAACGAGAGCCGAGAAAATGCCTATGGTTCCGTAGACTCTGAAGATCGGAAAAGTAAGCTAGAAAATGCTGTGTTGACATGGTCTAAGGGTGTTGCAAAGAGTGCACAGAAATCTGGATCTACTACTGATAAAGGAGACCAGAACTCTAGTGCTGGTAAGTTCCCAGCATTGAGGAGGAGGAAACACATTTTTGTGATTGCTGTGGACTGTGATGCAAGTTCTGGTCTTTCTGAAACTGTTAAAAAGATCTTTGAGGCCTTTGAGAATGAAAGGACTGAAGGCTCAGTTGGATTTATCTTGGCAACATCCTTCAACATTACAGAAATACGTTCTTTCCTGATTTCTGAAGGATTAAGTGCTACTGACTTTGATGCATTCATTTGCAATAGTGGTGGTGATCTTTATTATTCATCTCTTCATTCAGAAGATAACCAATTTGTCGTGGACTTATATTATCATTCGCATATTGAGTACCGGTGGGGTGGTGAAGGATTGAGGAAGACTTTAGTTCGATGGGCAGCTTCTACAACAGATAAAAAGGGAGAAAAAGAGGAACACATTGTTGTGGAAGATGAAGAGACTTCGGCTGACTATTGCTATTCATTTAAAGTTCAGAAGCCTGGAGTGGTAATACCTGTTTCCTTCAGATCTTATTTATGTCCTTTTCAGTGTTAAAGCCTTCTGTATGAATACCTTGAAATGTGCTCCAGTTCTTTGTCTCTACTGCATTAGATTGTATTGTGTCTTCCAGGAATAGGCTCATCGCCTCATCATATTTTGCTGGAATAACCTTCTTGCAATAGCTCGTATCATAACTTAACTTGATTTCTAGCAGATCCCCCCTGTAAAGGAAGTAAGAAAGCTGATGAGAATTCAGGCACTACGTTGTCATGTTGTCTATTGTCAAAATGGAAGCAAGATTAACGTAATTCCAGTCCTGGCATCTCGTTCCCAAGCTCTCAGGTAAATATTTTTTATCAATGAGTTTGTTTACTGGCATCTTATAGCCATTGTGATCTCTTTATCGTGATGCCTGAGAACAAATTATTAGCATAATGTTGTTCTGTGGCCTTTTGCTTGTTACTTAGTGTATATGGATTATAAAGATTTTACTGATCCAGATGCTTCATTTCATCATCCAATATTATCATCTCCACCGCCTCAGTTCCCTTCTCTCTTTCAATTTAAAAAGGAAATAAGAGTTCTAGGACAACCAAATGCTATCAGCTTCGTCTTGGTGTATGTTTGGTGTCTTGTGCCATTTGATGGTCTTTTTGTGGAGTATGCTTGTTCATTCAGGGTATTCAGATCATAACATATTGCCCTACGCCTCTGCTTCCCAATATTTGACCATTAAGAAGAGAAAGTCAAAATAAGCTATCATGACACGTCAGTATTCATGTCTGATGATAGACTCAGGGAATAGCAATTATTGATGCATCTCCTCAATAATGATATTTATATGGGTTTGCTTTAATGTCATAAATGATCGTTGCATGTGTCGTAAGGCTAACAGAGGCAAATGAATGGAATCCAATCATCCTATTTTTGATCCAGCACTTTATATCTGTTATGTTTCTCGAGATGCTTGGGTTAACACGACTTTTTACCAATTTATTTGAACAGCTACTGGAATTGCCATAAAAAATGTTCCTAAATTTTCCCTAATTAACTATGTTCTAAGGCATAATTTCTTTGGCTTACTTGCCTCAACCATCTGTTTTTGGAACTAGGCTTTGTTGTTGGTTCCCATTATAGTTTCGTCCATGGTCCACTAAATAATTCTGTAAGGAGCAACCAGTTTCCTTTTATGTGAGAACATCAATATTTTACTTGGTAACGACCACATTTTTAATACAGAAGCAAGAGCTGACATGGGAAAACTTGCTCTTCAGGTATTTATATCTCCGATGGGGTATGGACTTATCGAAAGTGGTCGTTTTTGTTGGCGAAAGTGGAGACACAGACTACGAAGGACTGCTTGGCGGTGTTCATAAGTCTGTAGTGTTGACTGGAGTTTGCAGCAGTGCAAGTAGCCAACTCCATGCTAATCGAAGCTACCCACTTTCTGATGTCATTTATTCTGACAGTCCTAATATTGTCCGAACCTCTGAAGAATGCAGCAGCTCCGATCTCCGAGTCTTGTTGGAGGATCAAGGGGTACTCAAGGGCTAAATGTCTTCACTAAAAGAGAGCCCATATACATGTTTGAGTTAGAATAATTCGACTACTGCACTACACTCTGTAAACACTGCAGTTTGGCTCCTGAAAGCTTTGTTGTTGAAATATTTGAAATAAATATAGATCCATTCTTTGTTTTGCACTTGGGAGGAAATGGAAACAAAAAGAGTTGCATGCCCAATAATTGTGTACAGATGTAAATTTTGCTTTCCTGAAAGAGAGCTTTGTGCTTCGTCTGTACCTTATTTTGTTTTCTTGTGACCTCTCGTTCCCATTTAGAGTGTAAATAAACTGTGTCGATTTGAAGAAATTTTATTTAAGCTTGGTTTTGATTTTCTTATAAAGCTTCAAATTGGCTTGAAGTTACTGCATGCGTCTAAATCGAACGAACATTAATTGAGTCAAAGTTCAGCTATGAACCTAAACCTTTGTTATACTTATGTGCGCGTTGTCTGTGGAGTTGATGATGGCTGATGCAGCAGTTCAGCTCTTAAGTTTATTGCTCTCACTAGTGTGTTGGATACCAGCGTATGATGATACAAAAGTTGCCCAATAGTCTAATCATGATTCCACATTACCCATGCCCGACCCTGCATCATATCTGTGTCGAGGGCCAACCGGTGGACGCCTCTAGTGCGGCTAGTCGTTGGGCTGATGCGCCATACGTTGCTGTGGGTCTCAACTCTGTAAGACTGACATTATGACAGGTGCGTCTTGCGGTATTGCAGTCTAGTCATCCTCCGGTGCATAAATGGACTCCTCAGGCGCAATCTGTAGATACGCCGATTGTCCAATATTTCTAACATGTTAATGTGTCGTCGACCAATATACATAATATCTCTGTCCCATTGGAAAATGCTAGTAATCATACATACGGAATTATTAAAAAGACAATATATAATTTGTGCTATACTGAAAAACGTATATTGTACTATTCCACCAATGATGAATGTAGTGATGGGTTACACAAAAGACATACTGCTGTCATGGATTCCTACCGGAAAATGCATCTCCCCCATGTCGGACTCATACCATATGCATGGATCAGATGTAATGGTTGTGTAGGTGTTATGTCGCCACTTAAACTCATAAGATAACAACGTTCAGAATGACTACGTAATATTTGTACCCAGTGCTCTATAGCCATCTTTGCGACAACATCATCCGATGTGTGTACATTGTACACGAGTATTCTCATCCAAAATCATCCACATAAATCGTTCAACATCGAAAGACCAACCTTTCTCTTTGGGGGAATTTACGGATGCTTTCATTTTTCGTATCTAAAATATATTTCTTTTTTAGTTTTATTATCCAACGTTTCCAAGTTATCAGATTTGGTATCTAAAGTTTTTAATTTCCATCTACCTAAGTACTCTCGTTAGATTGACTATTAAAACAAGCAGTGAACCGAATTTTGGATGGAAAATGACTCTTGAGGTTTGCTTTCATCTAAAAAATAAGTCGTTCCGTTAGTCAAAATTTATTGAATTTACTGATATTCACAAAAAATTCGAATGAAAATTGATATTTACTCTCGATTGATTGATTACTGACTTATTGTAGGTCAAATAATTTTTTTCGAACTAAACTACCCTTATAACCGTGAAAATAGATTTCCTCACATGCATTAACGCGTGAAGACGTATGGGGAAATTTGGTCATAAATAGATTTATTTAACCTACAACAAATCAGTAATAAATTAAATAGGGGGTTAATATAGATTTTTTTTTAATTTTTTTGTTAATATCAACAAATTTGATGAATTTTTCACTAACAAATCTAAAAAATGTTAGATATAATTTTTTATACTAAAAAAAATCTATATTATATAATTATATCAAATTTCAGAAGAGATGAGTGTAATTATCGTTGAATGTAAAGTTGATTGTGGTAACGAGACAATTGCAAGTGAACATGCATGCATTCACAACTTTATACGTCTTGTTGCTGTCATATTAATGTGAATACACTCAATTGGATCTGATGTTGCATTTAATTACGTGATGGCACACAATTAATAATTGATTTTGCAATTGAATTGGTGGTCCGTACAGTAGCCCTACAGCTGACATCTTCCCAACTGTTATTGCCACTACGTATTCATGAGCAAGAGTTAATTATATAACGTAATTATCGTGTCCAACTAGCCATCTACAGCTGTTAAATTATGAATTTAGGACATATCTTTCTTAATTAATCTTTTACGTAATTCAATATGAATATTGTTTACTTTTATTTTTTATGTAGAAATAAGTTGTAGAGAAAGTAGTAAGTTAAGGAGTTGCCGAAGTTGAAAATATTTAAATACTGAAGAGAAGAATAGGAAAAAACAAATTGGAATCAAGAAATAAGCTACAAAGTTAATGCAATTTACGCTCAATGATATTGTAAATGAGCGAATTATCCCTTTATGAAAAAAAAAAAAATAGGTACTTACCCCCCTGTATTAATTAAAATAAAGCAATTTTACGTCCCCCGTCTAGGAGATAAATTGCTTCACTTTAGAAAATATAAGGGAGGTAAATTATTGCATTTTAAAAAATACAAGGGAATAAATTGCTTAAAAAAAATTCATAAGAAGATAATTTGCTCATTTACAAGATCACAAAAGAGTTGCTTGCATTTTTTCAGAAGCATTTATGTTAAAACTACTATTGCCCTTGAATGATTTACTTAATTAATAAAGGTAAAGATCGTTCAGTTGAGAGTAGTGTGTATTTTGTAAATTTATTACGGATATGTAGGATGGAAACCCTTGTGGTATCTTCTTTACACAAAGTAGACCTGATCAACTATTACAGAGATTTGGAGTACAAAACTCCTTAATAATTACAGACCAAGAATATAAACAAAATATTAACAAAAAATGAACAGAATAAAAAAATTGAAATACGAGAATAATATTAGGCTCAGATAGAATTAGATCCAAAAGCCAAGAATGCTCATAACACGATCACAGAGACTCAGCTACCACAGATAGCCAAAAAACCATGGCTACACCACCAAACCACACCACAGATCACTGAGATTTTAGACAAGCACAGTCACAAAGACCCACTACAATCTCAACACGTTTGTCGTCTTGCAAGACACGCAACCCGACTTTTAAGCACATTTGGAGTATTCTATCTGATTTAAACCATAAAAGAATTTTCACTGCAAGAAATTATATATACCAATCGTTAGGCAAATTAAAAAGGAGAGTAAATTTATTGATAATTAATTAGCAAAGAATTAGCTAAGGATAAGAATTTAAAGCTCTATTGATTTCAAAATTAACATTAAAAACAAAATATTCCTTCCTATAAAGAAAACTTCATAGTTGGCTTTGGCAAAAAAATTTAAAAAATTTCCCCCAAAACTTCGTTAGTAAAATTTTTAGCAAAATCAACAACAAAAAAATTCAATGTCTAAAAGTCAGCGACGAACTAATTACCAAATAAATATTTTTCTTGTTAAATTCATTGATAACATAAATTAACAATAAATTCTACTATTTTTCAAGAAAAATACATTATTACTAATGACATTATTTTTTATCGTATTTCCTAATTTGAATACACATCACATCAATAATGACTATGAAAAAGGCAGTTTATTCATTGGAGAAAGTATATATATATATATGGTCCAAGCATAGGCATGACAATCGAGAAAAATATTACTAAATTGTTTATTTAATATTCTAGGAAAAAGTTAAAATAATATCTTGGTAGCAAGTAGGGCAACAATATTTTACCTATCGAACGTAGTCGGATACGTTCCTCATCTACTTGTTATCTTTTTACCAACAATGGATATATCATTTTTATAGGATATAATGCAATTTATTTTCCTTTGTGATATTAAACATGAACAAATTATTCATTCTATAAAAAAATAAACTAGCAATTTACTCATCTATATTTTAAAAAAGGGAAAAGTATTATTCTAGTCCGCTAAGTATGCCTAATTTTAATTTTAGTCTGATAACTATGTCTATTTTTCTTTAGGTTCAGTAACTTACGAAATTGTTTACTTTTAGTCCTCTGGCAGATTTTCGGACAATTTTACCGCTATGCAACTTTTGAAAGACAGTTTTAATCCATATGCACTTATAGGGGTTTACACAGTCTAAACACATATTACAAAAAAAATATATTAAAAGAACCCTATTAATGAAACGAAAAATCGACTAACAAAGTGATGGAGAGAACCTTTATTATCAGTTAAAAAGAAAAAAAAAAAAAACCCTTCATTAAGGGTGAAATAGACATCACAGCAGGATCTGTGTGCAAGATCACTGGTCTGGTCGTTGGAGTCCCGCCTCACACCTTAACCCGTAAACCGACCTGGGGAGACAGGATGGATTGTATGCCACTCGACTAAAGCAAAGAAATGCCAAGATTGCGGCACATGAACCCATCTACAGTGTAAAGTTGGGTCCTATAAATACTCAAACACAAATCATTTGAGGTACCTAGCATCAATTGCTCTAGATTGTCCATCTTCTAATCTCATATTTCTATTTCGACCCGAACTAATTTGAGCGTCAGAGGGTTTTAGTCGGGATGAACCCGACGAGCCTAACGTATGTGTCTTAATCCTCAGGACCCATCACCAATCTGGAGAGATTATATGGACGAATCTTAGGTTGCTTCAAGAGGTTGCATATTCGAGTTGGATCAGTTGGCGTCGTCTGTGGGAATCTGAGGATCGCCAGCTAAAATATTGAAGGAACATTGAGAAGGAAATGTGCATGGATGCTGGAGTTCGTGCTCTGAGAGAGAAGTGAACAACTTGCAGCAATTGTGAACAGAAGAAAACAGAAGATATGGAGAAGAAGAAGCTACAGTGAAGATGTTTTCTATACTTTTAAAGTCGCCTTATAAAAACATGTTTTTAACTATCCGTTTTTTGACTTCTTCTTCATTGACAGTTAGTTAGTTAGTTGGTGCTCATTCTTGTATAAAGGGAGTTACAAACCCTATGTTCTGTATGCGATTTTTCTACCATTCAATGAAGTCCTCCTTTCTTGTTTCTTGGTGAATTCTCAATTGTTTCTTTGTGAGTTCATTCTTGTGAATGAATCATTACGTTATGACCCTGTCAGAATCCTGTCTATTATGTTAGCAAGATGTTGTAGGGGGCATAGAAGAGATATGCAGAGATCGAAAAGTTGGCTTTAACTTTAATTGTGACTGCTCGCAAGTTGCGACCTTATTTCCAGTCGCACAAAGTAATTGTGCTGACAAACCATCCATTGAAATATATCATGTCCCATTCAGAAGCATCAGGGAGGTTAGTGAAGTGGACCATAGAGTTAAGAGAATATGACATTGATTACCGGCCAGAGTTGTAGAGAAGGCCCAGGTGCTCGCAAACGTCGTGATCAAGCTCGCAAGAGAGTTGACTCCAGAACAAGAAGAAAGTTGGATGTTGCATGTAGATGGTTCCTCTAATGCTAACAATGGAGGAGCTGAAATATTAATACTAGGCCCAAATGAAATAGAGATTAAGGTCGCTGCTAGGTTGTCTTTCCCCACTACCAACAATGAACCTAAGTATGAAGCTCTAATATTGGGACTAGAATTGGCCTACGAGGCAGGAGCAAGGAATTTGGAAGTATACACGGATTCTCAATTGGTGACAATGCAAATTGAAGAAGCATACGAAACAAGGGAGAAATCTATGGTTTTATATTAGCAAAAAGCTCAGTCCCTGATGGAAAAGTTCAGTAGATGTGCAATCCAGCAGATCCTAAGAAGTAAGAATGATAGAGCGGTTGCGTTGTCCAAGTTTGGTGTCATTATGCCGGGTATAAGAGATCGAAAGGTCACAGTGATGGTTAGGGAAATGGCAGCAATTGCTGCAACTTTAGAGATAAAGACGGTTGAGGACCCCAGGTTGCGGAAAGATGAGATCGTGCAATACTTGAAAAAGGGAATCCGACCAAGTAATCCCGTGCAAGCTAAAAAGAACAAAGTTCAAGGTAGCTCGCTTTACTTTGGTCGCAGACCAGCTGTATAAAAGAACAGTAGATGGTTTGTTGTTGAAATCTTTAAATGATGAAAAGGCCAAGTACATGATGAATGGAAGTTCATGAAGGTAGTTGTGGGAATCACTCTAGAGGAAGGTCGCTGGCACAAAAGATTGTGAAGTAAGAATACTTCTGGCCAACTGTGACAAAGGATGCTATGGAGTTCATGAAAATGTGTGAAAGCTGTGAAATATATGCATCTCTGATACACCTATCCCCGACCCAGATAGAACCCATTAAGGTCGCATATCCATTCGACCAATGGGGTATAGACACCATAGGGCCCTTTCCTCCAGCATAAGCTTAGAAGAAAATCATAATTGTTGCGGTTGAGTATTTTCGAAGTGTGTTGAAGCTGAAACAGTCGCAAAAATATCAGAGAATGAGGTTATCAACTTTATTTGGAAAAGTATCATCTATAGGTTTGGGATTCCAACGGTGTTAGTATCAAATAATGGAACATTTTCAAGGGAAACAGATCGTGGCTTGGTGCAAAGAACTGAAAATACAGCAAAACTTCACAGCTCTAGGTAACCCACAAGCGAATGGTCAAACAAAAGTCACAAACAGAACCATCTTGCAGCACTTGAAGACAAGGTTGGAATCAAAATGATCGAGGGTTGAGGAATTACCTAGAGTATTATGGGCACATCGAACGACCCCACAAACAGCGACAGGTGAAACTCCTTTTTATTTAGTTTATGGTACTAAAGCTATTATTCCTGCAGAAATAGGAGAAGAATCCCAATGACTAATGGCTTACAACCCAACAACCAATGGAGAAAAATGGACTTTTGATCCCACTATGATCGAAAAAAAAAAAAAGGATGCAGCTTATGCAAGAATACTCCATCATAAGGGCATAATGATGATGAGTTATAACGAGAGGGTAAAACCAAGGCAACTGCAAGTGGGCACCTAGTATTGAAGAAAGTAGAAGTATCCAGGCACGTGGACAAGTTAGATCCTAGATGGAAAGGACCATTCAAGGTGGTCGAAATCTAGAAGAAGGGAACATACAAACTCCATTATAGCCAAGGAATGCCATATAAATACTTAGATACAAATCATTTGAGGTAACTAGCATTAATTGCTTTAGATCGTTCATCTTCTAATCGCATATTTCTATCTCGACCTAAACTAACTTGAGCATTGAAGGGTCTTAATCGGGGGCGAACCCGACGAGCCTAACGTACGTGTCTTAATCCTCAAGACCCATTACCGATTTGGAGAAATTACATGGTTGAATCTTAAGTCGCTTCGAAAGTTCGCATATTCGAGTCGGATCACAAAAACTAAAATCAAGACTAATAAGGAAAAGACATAAATAAAATTCATACAGTAAGGCCCATGTTCACATCGTAAGATTGAATAGGCTAAACTTTAATTTATCTTCCTATCTTTTTTTCAAAAAGTTAAAAATCTTCCCTGTAAGTTTAAAATAAGCAAAACATCGTATTTTGAAAACCTTAGCGAAACCCCTCTTTCTTTAGAAACTAACGGAAGGTGCAGGAAAACCCTCGAGTGGTGCGGTTTGAAAATTGTTTTTGGTGTCCTTGCATGATTTTTGGGGCCTTTATGATTAAAATACCATATTATGGCTATATAATAGTGTTGGGCATTTCTTACTTGTTTTTAGCTTGTTTTGAGTATGTTTTTGCATTTTCATCTCTCCAAAAGATTAAATAATTTTTTTCAAATATATTTATTTAAAAATACAAAGAAATTATATAGAATTTTTAATGTTTTATAAGTTAAATTAAACTAATAATCCAAAATTTTAAATATACAAATATGGATATTAATTAATTATAAGAATATACATCATCAATCTATTTAAATTATTATTTAATAAAAGTATTAAAAATTCTATTTAAATTTACATTAATATTATAATTATGAATAGAAAATTTGATACTTTCCTTAAATTGAAAATGTTTAAATGAAAATTTAAAAATGGCTAAAAGATAAAAATAATTTATGAAAAAAGCTAGCGACGACAATCAACCACGGTCAACGCCGTCGCCTCATTCTATAGGGTACTGAGCGATGGCAACGACACCATTGCCTGCGCTGGGTAACTCGTCGTCTCCCCCTTCTGGGGGTCAGAGAGGAGTTAATTTTAATTAATTTATTTTTTAAAATAATAATTTTATTTTTATAATATATTTAAAATTAACAAATTTAAATCTTTTTTTTTATACATTTAAGATCTAACAGTTAAGATTAATTGGTTAGATCTGACGGCCCTCATCTAATTATAATAATTAACCGACTCGATCTACCTGAACCTGTACAGATCTGGTCAGGACCCAAACAACTCAACCCGAATGTCCACCCTTAGTCGTGGCACGTTGTTCTTATATTCACATAATAAATAATATTTTACACAAAAATAAAAATGGTGTTGGCCGTTTGCATGTGAGACTTTTTTTCTATATTAATACTAGCGCTTGTAGCACGCAATTCCTGCATGCATATAATAAATATATAAATTAATACATTACATAAAAAAAAGAAAAAGAAAGAAAAGAAAAGAAAGCTATTTTATCAGTCAACGTAAAATTTAAAAAATTGAATAAGTTAATTATCTTATCAGTTGAAGGTCATTTTTGACTTCACAAAAAATTGATGCAGTGGTGTCATTAACCGTCAATTTTTTTATATTATTATAGCTAGATAGATTATAATTTATTTTTAAAATAAAAATTATTTAATTGGACGTAGAAATTTTTAAGAGTATAATTGGCTTTTAAAATTGGTGTAGCAATATCAAATCGTCATTTATGAGTGTAAAAAATCTTCCTTTTCATAATAGATTATTTAATTGTACTTCCAAATTTTTTAAGGTTATAATTGTTATATTTAAAATTGATGTATTGGTATCAAAATCGTCTCTTCCTTTTCTAGTATAAAAAAACTTTTATTTTATAATAGTGTAAATTAATATAAAATTAACATAATAAATTAATTAATCATTTAAGGTTATGTAGATAAGATTATTTTTATACGCATCTAGTAAAAATATGTGTAGGTTAAATCTAATTATACAAATACGTCATATCAAATGCACCTTTTACAAAATTATATGTCCAATTTTTAGGAGGTATCACCGTATGTTCTTGATTGAATATCGATTTAAATTTCAATTACAACCTTATTGATGTACTTATAATTTTATAAAAAATTGAAAAATATTTATATAATTAATCATATTCTCAATAAATGTATATGTAATTTCCATAAAATAATTTTAAAAAAAATCAAATTACAAAAAGTACTCTAGAATTTGTATGTCATAATTATCACACAAAGAAGTCAAATGACAACTATCCATCCTGAAGTGATAAAGGGAGATTGGGATGGCCACCGCCTACCTGTCATTTCCACCAACCTGGATATCTGTCCCATTCAACCAGAATTTTCATTTCTAGGTTTTTTAAAATTATTATTTATAAATTATATTAACGTTCTTGAAATTAGATTTAATTATATAATAAATTTATATTTTTATAAAATTATAATTGTAAGTTATTTCAAATCAATATCTCTTTGATAAATAGAACTTCGCAAAACAATTAGATTCTTCTCGAACGGAGGCGATCGGAACTCCTCCTAATAAAAAACAGGATGTTATTTACAAATTTATCATCAAATCATGCATATCAAGCATTATACTTTGGATTTATATTGCTCGAAAATGGAAGAAATTGTATTTTTCGTTTCATAACTTAGATTAAGTATACCGTTGGGCCTCGTTTACTTTGTCTGATGGGATTAAAGTGGTAAAGATTAGTGAACGATAAAGTTTGAAATATGCAGTGATAGGACTATGTAATATTTTGTTTATTTTGTCGGATGAAGTGTTGAATTAAATGTGTGATAATTTTATCTTAAATTTACTAAAATGAAAAAATATTATGAAATATCAAACTTACCCTTAATAAGACAAAATGGTATTTTTTTTATTAGGTTCTCGAAAACCCAGAACAAAAAATAAGATTGAGGATAAATTATGCATTCAAAAAGTTACTTTGGGTAGGTGGGTTTTGTGGGATCCTCGTTTGGTTCAATTACAATCAATCATTTATCCTTCTCAAAATCGAGCGTAGTATCTAGCCCAATTCAACTAAATAAACATGACCTAGTGTCTTTGTTTACGGAATTCTCGAAAATAGTCCAATAACTTACAAAAAATCTCATTCCCAATCATCCAGCCAATTTTTTCTTAGAAAAATGGTCAGAAAACACACACACACATTTAAGTTACGTGGTCGTCATCATTTCCAAATGGAGGGAAACAGCTATCGTGACGTTTTCAATCAATTTCCTGACGAAAGTTGGTAGAAAAACTAAAAGTGAGAAGTTTTCAAGTTATGGTACTATTTTCAAAAATCCCAAAGTAATAGGACTAAAATTATACAGATCCTAACTTATAGGACGATAAGTACAATTTTATTTCTAAACGCTTTTAAAATACATCCGTCTCTTATTCGACGTATTTATATATAAACTCATGTCACCTCTAAAACACTTTCTAAGGTCTGCAAATTGACCCATTGCAATATCCAAATAAACATGAAAAAAAGGATTGATTTCTCCACACCTCGAGAAATTAAATTTATATTTGTATGTGATGGTACGTACTACCAAAACCACTATCTCATTAATTTACATATCTATAAAGATAAAATATTTGATTTTATGATCATATGGGCAATTAATTTTGGTACGGCCAATCAATACAACCAACATCGTCCCAACAGTTATGGCACAGCGTATTCATGGAAGTTCTATTGATTCTCAATTATTTATTTATTTTAGCAGATGGGTTATAATTATATAAGATTCTAAATAATTTGAGTCGAGTTAAATATGTTATTATTCAAATTTATTTGAATTTTTATCGTGTTTCGTAGATTATGTTTCGATTTGATTTGATTAATTTTTAATCGAACTCAAACGAGTTTTAATTGAATTAAACACGAGTTGAGTTTAAAAATTTTTGACATTTTCTTTATGGTTTATTCACTAAAATTCAAAAGTAAATCATAAGAAAAGTACTATAGCTAGAAGAAATATAACTTTTTATTATCATTAAGGGTTTAATGCAATTTATTGATACTGTAAATGAGTAATTTATTTTTTTTATAAAAAAAATTAGTAATTTATCTTCGGGCCTTTCTAAAACAAAGTAATTTACTTTTTTGTCTAAGAAGATAAATTGTTTCATTTTAAAAAATACGGGGGGTTGTATTTTAAAAAATACAGAAACATAAATTGCTATTTTTTTAAATGGGTAATTTGCTCATTTGCAATATCACTGGAGGTTGCTTGATTTTTTCTCTTATCACTAATACCAATGGTCAAAATAAAAAATTATTGAGAATACTAATCAATTATGATTACGTAAGAATTAACAGTTGTTTTTGCAAGTGAGACCAGAATATTATGTATAGCTAGAAATCTTTATTAACTTTGACCATAGCTAAAATTTTGGCTCATACTGATCAACCATGGTCAAAAGTTAAGTTTTGTTTAAATTCGATTGTTAGTATTGATTTATTATAATTTTTAGCGACAATTGCACTCCTCTTCCATAAGATTTAGTGTGATTACACGTAGACCCTCTGTGATTTGGAAAATTTCATCTAATATCCCTAAGGTTTGCTTCCATCTAACAAATAAGTTCCTCCTTTAGTCAAAATTCACTGTATTTATTGATACTATATCAAAATTCATTAAATTTGTTGATACTATATGACAAAAAAAACTAAATAAAAACTGATAGTTACCCTCGATTAATATATTGTATGTCAAACAATTTATTTCCGACTAAACTGTCTTTATAACGATGAAGACATATGTACCTTCTCACATGCATTAATGCGTAAAGAAATATTAGAGTAATTTGATCATAAAAAGATATATTTGACCTGCAATGAATCAGTAATAAGTCAGTTGGGGGTAAATATAGATTTTTTTTTTTGTTAATATCAACAGATTCGATCAATTTTGACTAATGCAGAACTTAATTTGTTAGATGGAAGCAAACACCAAGGATGCTAAAATATATAATTTTTCAAACTACTGAGAATCTACATATAATTATATCAAATTTCAAGAGAGTAAAGCGTAACTATTCCTAAGTTTTAAATCGTGCTAATTAATTCATGTCATCTGGAATATTATATTTCACATAAAAACAACACCATGTGCAGTGTGATGACTTTCAAATCTTTAGTTGGCAATAATTCTAAAATCAGAAAAGAATTTTACGACAAGTTTAGATGAGATGAGATGGTTACAGTAAAAACTTTTAAGCATTAAATTACGTAATGTGAATAAATTAAATTATAAGGGAAAAATACAAGCAATCTTTTTATCATATCGCAAATGAGTAAATTACTCCCTTATAAAAACATAAATAGCGATTTACCTTCCTATACTTTTTAAAATACAACAATTTACCCCCTATTATTTTTAAAACTAAGCAATGTACCTCCCGATATAAGAAGGTAAAGTACTTCATTTTAGGGAGATAAATTGCTATTGACCCTAAATTATAATATTTGTATAATTAGAAAGGAATGAGGACTTAGATTACAAGTTAATTATGATGATCCGGGCAAGATATTGCGACTTATGCCTGGTTTTGAGAGTTTCTTAAGGGCAACGAATTAGTGGCAACTAAAACACGTTTTCCTTCTTTGTTTTTCATAACTGAACACGTCTTCAATTCAACTTGAAAGAAAGAAAGTCATGAGAAATTATTGAAAAATATTAAAGAAGAAAAAGGAATGTGGATCTTTTTTTTAAAAAAAAAAAAAAAAAAAGAATTTGGTAGTTGAGAATATAGAAAATGGGAAGTCAAAAAAGAGAGAGAGATTGAGAGTATAATAAAATAATTAAAATAAATTGACAGACCAAATATTGAAGACACCAAAAGGGTGCCCTTCAATTATATAAAGGTATAGATACTGAATTATCTTCTTATTTGCGATTAAACAGTCAATTTCCAGATACATAAATACAGGGATGATTGCGGCCCTAATAGAAAAATTTATCAAAGTAAAAATAAATAGAGACGGTGAGCTTTTATTTAAGGGTATGTTATGTTAACACCCCCTAGACTAAGTCGAATTACACAAACACCCCTTTTTTGCAAAATTACGGCCGCAAGCCCTGAGGGTTGTTAGCGTAGTATTTTTGCAGAGATGTTTGTGTAGGCTTTGCCTTGAAAGGGGTTGTCGTTGTAATTATAACTATAACTTTAAGAGACGTAATTGTAATTAATTTTTAAAAAAAATTATAATAATTCAATCTAACTTGAGAAATTTCAATATAATTTGCTCTATATTTAATAGCTGAAATTGAGTGAATTATAGATTTATCATTTCCCATGGAATAAAATGGTTATTAACCCATTATTTGCTTGTCAAGACTTTGTGAATTTCTCAACTACCATTGCTCCCCCATAAGCAATCCCATTAGAAAATCATGGAAATACTCAAAATTTTCTTACTCATATTAGAAAACTTTCAATTTAAAAATAAAATATTTTGATTCCTACTTTTGTTAATTTATTTGCCTAATTCTTAGATGAAGATGAATTTCTTTGATATAAGAAATATGTCAGGTTATTTGCATCCACCTCTCTCTCGACGTTTTAGTATTTCGAAAGGACCTCTCTTCTCGTATTTTCCAGTCAAAATTAAATTTTATTCAAACTAAAATACTCCATCGTTCGTCTTTTTTATTGTTTTGAAAAAAGAAAAATAAGAAACTCAAAAGACAAAATTGGTGGTATGTTTTTTTTATAGGTCATAGCTTTTTAAGATAAAAATTACTTTAAAGGGGTTTAGTTTAGTACATTTTCTAATTATTAGGGAATTGATTTGTAGTTTAAACAACGTTAGTACACAATTATGGGAAAGAGAATTATAACTATTTCTAGGATAGAATGGTTCAACAATATGTATGACGTACAATCAAGAATTGTAACTATATATATATATATTTTTTTAATTATGTAACCTTATTGCAAAAGTTAGGTGTCCTAATATGTCGTTAGCTATTAATTAGGGAAACGAAATTGTCTTATATAATATTACGATGTATTGAGTCTGAAAAACGGCATGTTTCGTCCCATAACTTAGTTGATTATTATATTTGTAGTTCCATTATTTATGAGATTGTAAAAGCTAGTCCCGTAATTTGCAAAAATCTCATTTATTTTTAATTTTTTCCAACTTTTCGGTATGGAAAAAATCACGTGAAAGTCACGTGGCCCACATGATTAGGAGGGTAATTAATAGGAGGACTAAAAATAGAATTTTTAAAAATTATGAGATTGTTTTTGAAAATTTTATAAGAAATAAAAATAAATGTGTTCAAAATCTAAATTATGAAACAAAAAATATATTTATTTTTATTATAAAGTTGGTCAAACTAATATTATTCTATCTTCACAGGAAAATGACACTTAGAATTTCTTTCCGATGGGAATAGTTTAATCCATATATATGTCAATTTCACTTTGCCATCAATCCAACTTTATTCAGTTAATTAATTGTACAAATACTCTAAACCTTTTCATAAAAATTCTCCATATTTTAAAATACATCCCAAGTTGAGTCCCGGCAAAAATAAATTGGCAAAAATTCTCCATATTTTAAAATACATCCCAAGAAATAAATTTGACACCCCCGGCAAAAATAACAACAGTTGTTGTGTGTTATTGTAGTAATTAACAAGGGCTAATTGCAATTTTAGTTCTGTATCTATAATGGATTGGCAATTTTGGTCCTCTAACTTTGGAGTTGGTAATTTTCGTCTGTTAACTTTCAAATGTTCGCGATTTTGGTCCTTCAGCCGCTTTTATGATCATTTTGCCTTTCTAGCTAAAATTTAACCATAATCCACTACATGCTCCAAGTTAGGCCCAACATGCTTACAAAATATATTAAGCCCTCATAAATTCATACATTGTTCTAACCGCCTTATTCACGGGTATACCAAGTCCTTGGTTTTACAAACTTCTTCCAACCACCCTACCGCAGCAGATAGTTTGCAGGTACTTGGCTCCTTCAACAACAAATAGTATAACCCTACTTTGTTTCCTACATTAGGGCGTAAAAGACACTCCAATATATGATTTAATAGAACTTTGGACAATCAAGTTGAACAAAAGTCTTTATTTTATTGAAAAAATATATGAAATATTACATAGATATTATTTTTTTCGTTTGAGGAGACGACTGTTTAGCCTATCATAGGATAGAAGACTTGACTCAATAAGAAAACCCCCATAAACTAAGAATTTGAAAAATTAAAAAGATTTGACACTCAAAATATGACTCTTTGAAGAGTTGGAGGAGTATTCTCATGATCCCCATTTGATCCATTGTTTTCTTATTTATATACATCTGGGGACTCGAAACTTGCTTTTTTTATGATATCACTGCATTCTTCATCACCTTGTTTGTTTCTGATGAGGTCACTACGCTCGTCAGTTCTAGCTGTTGGTCACAATGGCTTGTTAGCCATGTGATTGCTAGTTGGCCTTCTTGCTTCCTAACTATTGACTTTTGTCATCTTCTGCGGACAATCTCACTCTTGAATATTTGCATTCTGTGATTTTTACTCCGTCTTATAAAATTTTTTTCTTTTACCCTTATACTGCTTTGGTTTGGATTCTTTTGGGTGAACCGAATCTTTGTCCCAAACAGCGGCGTTTCTTACTTTTCACAGTTAAAGGCATATGTGGTTTTGCAATTTCCAAACATGCCGCATGTTGCATGTATTCATTCTCGTGGCCTCGATTGTACGCAGGTTGTTCTTGCATATGACCATTCTCTTTTTCTCCAACATGCTTTTCTGCAAACTTAGTGTATTTCCTTGTCAAAGAGTTTAACAGGATTGATCTATTTAATTTTTGAGAAATTAAAAGTTCCACATTTGCTGGTAAACTTGTCAAGCACAAGAAGAAGGTATTAACTTGTTAGTATTAACCTTAGAGGTGTCAGTCATCGGCCTAAGATAATCTCTCCCTCTTTTATCCTACAGGTGTTGGGTTGCCTCGAATTATCAGAGGTTTGCACTCCCTATGACTCGATTGTTATCATTTTACCAGAGTTTGGCGATGTTCTTGTGCAAACAGTACTTGAATCTGCCACTACAGGTCTAGAGCGTTGTACTCTAAAGGTATGTTTAGGATCATGCTCCCGCAATTCACGAGTCGTCACCTAGGTCGATGCTTTTCAAATTGATTCTTATAAATCATTCCATAGCAAGGTTGAAGCCATCATGGTACTCCTTATTGCGATCTAGACAGTGTCAAGATCAGCTCTTTGGACTTAGCTAGCTACTTGGGCTTTCACCAATAGCTATCCGAACTTTTTATCAAGCTCCTCAAGGTTTTCCTGAGATTGCTGAGCCTTAGAATGATGGAGTTTGCTTCATATGCCTCTATCTCTTGTCAGGAAATCTTCAAGAACATTCTCATGAGATTTTATAATCATAACATTATAACATTAATATTAGCATTCAGCTTACCATATGATAATATGCACTTTCTCAATTTTGGATTCTAGTTTGTTTTTCAAGAAAGCTTTTACATTAGTATTATCAACTTTTAAGATGAATTGTTTAGCAAGTAGAAATAAAGGTCATTTTTTAAAAGCCTTCCAAACTACAAAGAACTCTTTCTTATTGATGTGTCAAACTTGGGCATGTTGTTCTAAGGACAACCCTCCTGTATATCTACAAGGTTTTTCCCATTTGGTACTCTTTTTCATGAGCACTAGTACCCATCTATAGTCATTGGCATCTATATAGACTACCAATTCATTCTTGTCTTGTGGTATGGCGAGCTTAGGCAGGTTATGGCGAGCTTGTTTTAGCTCACGAACCTTTTGAGTGTGAATTTCTTCCCGCTTCTACTTTGAACTTTTCGTTTCCTACAAAAAACAATCAAAATTCCTTTTTGTATTTTGCAAGATTCTTAACAAAGATACCTGCAAAATTAACAACTCCCAAAAATCTCTACAAATGTTTCTTATCCTTGAGTATGTCTGAAAAATTGCGGATTTTCTCCATAATATGATCTTGTTACTTAATACCTGTCCCATCAATAAGAATTTTTAAAAATTCAATCTTATTAACAGCTATAGTAGCTATCTTTTCTGAAAGTACTAATCATTCTCTGTGGCATGAATCATAAAATATCTCAAGATGTCTAATATGATCTTTTATATCTTTGGATGCAATAAGCATATCATCAATATAGACAAATATAAATTCAAAATAATCTTTGAAAAGATTATCCATTTTTCTTTGAAATAGTGGGGTGCATTAGTTAATCCAATTGGTAGCACACTCTAGATATATTGTCCCTATGCTGTGGAAAATGCAGTAAATTTTTTTTATTCACTCTCCATCTTAATCTAATAAAAATCAAATTTGCAATTAAATTTTGAAAATACTTTTGCACCTTTAATGCAATCAAATTAAGTGTTCTCTACTCGAAATGTAATAACCATCAAACTTTAACATTTTACTAATTCCTTGATAGTTAATTACCAACCTAGGTGTACCACTTATTTCACCACTATGTCTTAACAGAAAATCAGGGCTACTATAAGCAGAGACTCCAGGCTCAATGAGTCCAAGATTGATATGGTCCTTGATAATCTCCTGCATATTTCTCTTATCCTCCATGTTTATCTGGATAGACTTATATCGAATATACTCATATTTGGACTCTTTTTTAACCTTTAAAGTAGCTTCAATTTTGTTTCTATCCCACCATGCCAGAGGGTTCTCTCTGAAATTCCTTTGGATAAGTCTCTTGACGTTCTCAAGAGAGAGCTTACTTTCTTCACTAACATCTAGTGACTTTATCTCTTGCAATGCTTAATTGAGATTCTTAATTTCTTTTCAATTTTTTCATAAAAGCTAACGCTATTGATGAGTTACTGTTGCTTGAAAAACAAAAGAGCTTTACCAAATTTTCTCTTATCCTGCATTTTCGGATAGGTTAACTTGGCATCATCACCATATTTGCTGTGAAAATTTATAGGTATTATTCTGTTAAATACCTTTTCTCTTTGCAAAACATGTATCTCACTACAACAATTAGTAGTAAAAATCATCAATTTTCTTTTGTTGTCCTATAATGTATTTTGAAAAGGTTTGAATAAAATTATTACCCAACAAAATATCATCACATGTATCATGAAAGTAAATATGAGGAGTTTTCACCTTGTATCAAGGTGTTGTAGAGCTAAGTGTTCGGTCTAAAACTGTATGATCTTTAATGACGATATCGACACCACCTATTCTAGGTATCCTAATTGGATCTGGTGCCATTACCTTAGCAAATTCCTTGAGAATTCTAGGAATCTTAATAATCTTTTTCCTAAGAAATAAATTAGAATGATGTGTGTTGAAAAGGGCATAAGATATCAATAAGTTACAGAACATGGTCTATTACAATCTTTCATAAGATCTTTTCTTTTGAAATCCTAATGAAGGGCTAAAATTCTACTAAAATCTTAGTTTGGTAGGTTGTATACAATCCTAGGATGAATACCAAACATTAACTTTCTTGCATACAGAGTACCTATTATTGTTCTAAGACAATCATCTCTTAAGTTATTGATTCTTCTATTTATTATTGATAAATTTATTTTCGAATCAATTCCCTCCTTGAAAGTTGCTTTTGTTATATTTCAATAGTTCCTCTGTGGATCCATTTCACAATAACAGCTACTTCTTCTCTAGGCCTACTTAATTCTTCAAGAATTTCTTCTTTAAGAACAAGTTGCATTTCAATCACATTACTCGTAAGTTCCATGGGAATATCAAGGTCATCTAAACTTACTTTGTAGATTATGTGATGTTTCATCTGGTATAGTCCTATCTGGTTGAGGACTCTCCCAATTCCTCCAATCGTAAAATATTCGTATGGGCTGAGGTTGGAATCTTGACGCGTGATTCTTTTTATGGTTTTGTTTGATACTGTCATCCTAGAAAGAATCATAACAGACCTTCAGAGGTCTCAAACCTATCTCCCTCGTTGTATTTATTCTGACTCGGTTAAAGATCCATCCGAATCAATCTCTATTTCCTCCTTATACACACTTTCATCTGAAGAAATGTCCTCAAACCAAATCGCCATAGTAGACTGCATCTAGGATGTCATCCGTGGCTTCAAATTTTCGTAATTCACCACATTTTTGCGGACAGTCTAGAGATATGTGACATTTTGCTCTGCAAATCCTGCAATTGTAGTCCTTGAAACTTTCATTGGCTCGGGTATGGGCTCATCTGAAAGTACTCCTTGTAGGGATTTTTCTTGTAGATCTTGCATCTGTTCGTCTAGATCCTTAGGATGAAGCCCTTGTTGGTCCTATCTTCTATCTATATTTGTATATTCTGACTTTTGATTTGAACCACCATGATTTTCTCCTCAAAGAGGTTCGTCTGAAACTTCTAGGATAGGAGTCATTACTCTGCTTCTTCCTTTTCCTTGGCTCGCTTGAGTCTCCTATAATTGTCGGAAAATCATTATTATCACAAGAAAGAGGGGTTCGTTTGATTTTACATCTCAATCTCTTCATATTTTTCTGGATGGATGTTTGATAACACCAATCCTTCAGTTTGTCTTTAAAAGACATCCTCCTTGCAACTAAGTCCAGCTGTCTTTCGGGTATTTTATTTGACTGGATCAATATTTTTCTCTATGGGTTGCATATCTTTACAAAGAACATTGGAGCTACTACCTTTGTTGCTACTCCACTTTGAAAGAAATACTTGAGAAACCAATAAATATATTCATCTACTGCGCAAATACGGTTTAATTCGATGCCAAAGAGAGCTTGTGCATATTCTCTAACCTTCTCTGCTCCACTTCCTTCGAAGTATATCCATCCCCGATTAAATATTTCTTGATAAGCCTTCCTAGCTGATCTGTTATTGCACTTTTTGAATCTCCGGCAAGGATACTGACTTTAGTATCTTTTGGGGTATTATCCCATCCGATCTTCACAGAACCCCTCCAAGCTCAACTCCACTAGTTTTATTAAGTTTTCTTTGTCGAGTTCTAGGGTAGTTGCCGCTTATTTATGGCTGCAACCCGTTCATCTATCAGTTTCTCGATGTTTTGGAAGTCGATAACATCTAGCTTGAGTATGGCGTCGTATGGATGCAAGGATTGGAGCATTATCCTTGCCCAAGGTGTATTTTCAAGAACTTTTCTTGGATATCTCCTTAGATTTTCTCTAAGTCTGGTTCCCACAAACATTGGTGTCGCGTTGGTATGAAAATATGTACTTTTCCTCATTGGATGATCTTGTGGAGGATCATTTTAACCTATACTTCCCTCCGGCGGTGGAAGTACTGGAGTGCTTTCATTGGTTTGAACATTGACTAAGTCCACAACTCCAAGTTGGGAAAAGGATTCAGCCAATTCCTGTAATCTGACAGATGTGCCCTCGTAACTTCCATTATTTTATGGAGCTAATGACTTCTTGGATCATATCGTCTCTTGTCTTTGGCTTTGGAATCTCTGTCACTTTTTCTTTTTATGTAGAAGAGAAATTGTTCCAAGGGCGTCTTTTAACCGCTTTTGTCTGGATCTGGATCTCTCAGGGTTCTCCCTTTGATTTCTCTTTAGATCTGTAACTTCTGACTTTATATCTGTAAGATCTTTGTGTAGATCTAAAAGGATTTTAAGGATCTCGTCCACCTTTTGGCTCAAAGTTTCTATTTTCATAGGTATATGGATTAACCTATATCTATAGTCTTGAATTGTCTTTTAAATTTCTCTCAGATCCTAGGAGATCTTTGAGGTATCCGAGTCGAGTTCTTTCCAATCAGTCCCATTAATCATAATTTGTAGAAATATATTGGTGAAGGAAATTACCCATTCCATTTCTCCTTGCTGGTAATCTACCATGGACTTCGGTTGCGTATATGTTTTTCACCACATTTTCTAGTAGCACCTTCTGGGTCTAGTGAGTTCTCCACCTTTCTTTGTTTCTCCTCAATAAGAGGTAGGATTCAGCTTTTGGGCCTTCTTTAGAATTTTTAGGACGAAATTCTTTTTCTAGTTTTTCAAAATCTAGAAATACTTTTGATTGTCACTCGAACCCTCATTCTGTGTTTGGAGATAATCTTATCCTTTTTTAGAATTTTCATAATGAAATTACATCTTCGATCTTTTAGAATCTGAAAGTATTCCCTGTTGCAATTCGAACTTTTGTTCGATTCCATTATCTTAAAGAGTCTCCTCCATTAGTGGAAAAATATCTAAATGCAATATAAACAAATATTTTGTTCAATAAACCTAGGCTCTGATACCATTTTAGGCAAGCATGTGCAAGAATATGCATTAGGATGCAAAATAATTGAGAATGTACTAAAATGCTCATTTTAAAGCTGAAAAAGGATAAAATCATCCATAATTTTGCCAAATTCATGCGGAGGACTAAAATTGCTACCTTTTTGGAACTTAGAGACTAAAATTGCTAACCGTAAAGTTACAGGACCAATAACGCCACTCCCCTTAGTTACAGTACTAATTTTGCAATTTCCCCAATTAACAATAGTTATCACTTTTTGCTTTTAACCATAATAATTATTTCTAAAAAATATATATCTTATAGTATCACAATCATAAATGAATGACTACCCATAATTATTTAAAAATAAAAATAACCTATCAATGAGGTCTTACTTTGGGAAAAAAATCTTACCCAAATCAAGTTTCGCCAAACTAAACTAATTACATAACAAGAATGATATACTTGTCATGTGATCCGTCATGCGCTTTGAACCGTAGGCCAATCACACACCCAGCGTATTATACATTACTATATAATTGGTTCGAGTATGACCGAACCCGATTTAAAAGAATTTTTTCCTTAACATGGAAGTTAATTAACGCTACAATCTTATGACCAAGTGCAAGGACGTTAAGGGTACGAGTCCTATCAGACGTGTGGGTATTTATTCTCATTTTATACTAATTTATTGTAGTTTTATTATTTTTATTTTTACAATTAATTTGATTGTTATTGACAAATTCATCGATCAACTTATTTTTAATGATGTAATTACCATTCATATAGAAAAATTAAAAAAAAAAAAACAACCTACTCATTTTACTCCAAAAAGGGAAATATATATAAAATTAAACACGTATATCCATAAAAGAAAAAAAGAAATAATAACATCATCAATCCAGCATGACATGGAGAGATGGAGAAGTTATTGATGACCTAACCAAAATGTGTGCAAACCTAACTCTGAGACAGTCAATCCAAGCAACGCAATTCGGACACAGATCACTTCCCTTTAAATCTCGTTTGTTGGTTCAGTTGCTCATTACCCTCATCTCCACTCATTGCTCGGACAACCACCCCAAGAAAAAAACACACGCTTCCATTCTTTGGTTTCTTTCATAATATACACAAAAACCCACCTAAAAAGAAAAAGGGTTTCCATTTTCTTGGTGAATTCAAGAGTCTTTGCATGAGATCGAAGAAGAATAGCATGATCAGAAACAGTGATTCAGGGTCTGTTTGGAGGAGGAAGAAAATAGTGATGGATCAGGACAAGAGCTGCCTTGGGACTGCACCGGATCAAACAAACACCACCCAGAAGAAGATTGACGGCAGAAATGGATCAGGGGGGAGATCGTGTTCGTACCCTCTTTTGTCGTTCCATCAACTGCCGGATTACATGAAGGATAATGAGTATATATTGGATTATTACAGGGCTCATTGGCCTATCAAAGAAGCCCTCTTCAGTCTGTTTACGTGGCACAATGAGACACTCAATGTCTGGACGTAAGTATTTACGTACATTAATCTTCTGATTAATTATCAATAATTCTTACGATCTTGTTTGATTTTCTTTTCATTTTCAGTATTTTTAAGTGCGTTTTCGTTTTCGTATTGCGTTTGGGATGTGAAATGAGAATATGTTTTTTTACAGAAAACCGAACGAAAATGTGGTTAGATTTGTATTTTGCAATGATTTTTATATGGAAAGATTCAATGGAATATAAAATCATAATGTTTTAATTAAAAGACGAAGTATTTTACAATAATCATTTGCACGGAAAAAAAGTGATTAAAAATTAAATTTTTGAAATTTATAGTTCAATTTTCATAAAAAAAATCTCTCAATTTAAAATAATATAAAATTGAAAATAGGCAGAGGTTAATTTCATGAATTTATTTTAATTTTGTTGCAGGCATTTGGTGGGATTTTTATTGTTCTTGGGACTGACAGTAGCAAACGTAGTCGAAGTATCGCAGGTGGTAGATTTCGTCACAATGATTACTGGGTACGTGAGTTTCAAAAAATTCTTAACATTTATCATAATTAGAATTACCTCGTTATTGTTCAAAAAATTATAAATATTTTTTAAAATTAATAATTGTTTAACAAATATCTCTCGTGACAACACATTGTAAAAAGTATTTGTTAGACGATCAGTAAATCTAAAGATATTTGGAAATTTCTGAAAAAGGAGAGTATTTGCAGGGCAAAATATTTTTTTAGTCCCATAAAATAAGGTTATAATTTGTTTTGGTACTACAATTTTGGCAGACGTCGTTTTTAATCCCATAAAAGTCATAATCACATATTTTTAGTCTCAAAAAGTCGCATACGTTGTGATTTTGGGATTCAAAATGTGTCGTTTGGACTAAAAAACATCGTAATTTTGGGACTAAAAGGCCCAAATCATATTTTTTGGGACTAAAAAACGTGATTTTGAATCTTATGGAACTATAAGCCCCACCTGTCATAATTATGGTAAAAAAATTACACTTATTTTATGGAATTAAAAAGCCATTTTATCCGTATTTGTAATTATAAGAAATTTAGTGCACTATAATTTATTCAGATAATTAAAGATACATGTTGTTATTACATATATACAGTATGATATAATTATGTCTAAATTGACATGGCTAATAAATTATTGGTATTGGTTCAGAGATTTTCAGTTAGTAGGTGGCATTGAATTCTGAAAACTGGCATTTGCATTTCTTGTATTAAATGTCAACAACAATATACATGGTCATTGGTCGTGGACATTATTAATTTTCATTATTTGAGACAGTGGGAAAGAGCTGTAGCGAAAAATAAGTACTAGAATTATTTTTTTAAGTGAAAATGATAAATTATTATTATTTAAAATAAATCAATTATAATTATTTATATCGAATATTTGTATTTAACAAAAATAATTATAATAATCATACATTGATTAATAATATTAGATAAAGAATACCTATAATGCAATAGAACAACATCCCACGTATTGATGGGGTTCAAACCGATGACCTTGTGATGGGGCCTCAACTTCACCAACTGAAGTAGGCCTCATTGAAATAAGTACTAGAATTTCTCACGCAATAAGTGAATATTTCTCATTCTCACTATATAATATTTGGCTTCAATGCTTTTTTTATTCCGTAATTTAGATAATTTGGTATTTTTATCCTTTAAATTTTTACTTACACTTGATATTTTAAAATTGAGGCTTTTGTTCTTATTGGTCCATTTCTGTCAGTATCTTTGTCTTTTTAATTTACGCTATCTCAATCTTTTTTTGCCAACGTTCATCCTTCTCGTCGGTAGAGGTGTTCCGACAAACAAAAAGACTAAAATTGTAAAAACTAAAAAGATGCAGAACAAAAATGCTACCTTAAAAAATTAAATAAATATCAAATCATCCAAGTTATGAGACAAAAAGTATATCTATATATCGGTTTATTATCTTTTAATCAATTTATTTGAAATTTTTTTTTACTTATATCGTAGTGAAATATATAATAGTCCGATGAGTAAGTACGAGTTTGGTTTGTATAACTAGAAACAGAGTGAGTACAGAAGTTGACCACAAGAGTCTCCTCCATTAATCTATACTATATAATAGTAGTATGTTGTTCCTATATTTACTTCGAATTTATCGATTAATTTAGAAATATCGATGTATTATGTACCGGGAGTTATAGTAACAGTATTTTAATTGATTTAAAAACTATGATATATATTTGAACACTGAAATATGGTGCTTTAAATTGTTGTGCAGACAATTCCCATCAAGTGCAGAAGCTTACATCTCTAAGAACTTTTCCCTGGTGAGCATACTTTCCCATAATCAATATGTTTTCTGATCTTCTTTTGTGAAAATCAGACATCAAACATATGTAACTTCAAATCCTTGTCTTCAACAGGGGCCAACACAATTACTAGACCTGAAGCAAGAACCCAACCTCAAAATGGACATAACCTCCCCTGAACTTCCCACCACACACTGGCCATTTTATGTCTTCCTATGTGGTTCCATGTTCTGCCTCCTCTCCAGCACCATCTGCCATCTCTTCTCCTGCCACTCGCGCAGCCTCAATCTACCTCCACCCCTGCCACTCGCGCAGCCTCAATCTACACCTCCTCCATATGGACTACGTCGGCATTACCATCATGATAATCACGTCCTTCTTCCCTCCGATATACTACGTCTTCCAGTGCACCCCACACTGGCAAATCGTCTACCTCACCGGCATCACGTTGATGGGGATATGCACCATCATCACCTTACTCTCCCCTGCTCTCTCATCCGGGAAGTACCGTTCGTTCCGTGCCTTGCTTTTTGTGTCCATGGGGTTGTTCGGCCTGATTCCAGCCATCCATGCCCTCGTGCTCAACTGGGATGATCCACATCGAAACGTGACTTTAGCCTATGAGGGGATCATGGCTCTCTCATACTTGATAGGTACCGTGTTTTACATCAGCCGGATACCCGAGCGTTGGAGGCCCGGGTGGTTCGATCTCACCGGCCATAGCCATCAAATCTTCCATGTGTTCGTGGTCATGGGTGCGTTGGCGCATTATGGTGCTGCACAAATTTTTGTGACTTACCGTAGTAGGGTGGGATGCGACACAATAGTTTAATTTATACATCAATTGTACTTTATGTGTTTTTACATATATATGCATTGAAGGGCTAGTTTTTAAATCTTACTGTATGTTGCTATATAAGATGCAATAGGGGTATTCTTTATTTATTTTTTTAAAAATTGTAAGTGATGTGTGACCAAAATATGTGAACATTATTTCAAATTTAATTGGTATATATAGTTAAATGTATCATGGGGAACAAATATTTAAAGTATGTTGTTGGATTCTGTTACTCTTCGTTTCTTGCCACTTACCATATTAGGATTGTTTCATTTAACGTTGCTTAGAAGGGGCTGCGAGAAAATTATAATTTTGGTTCTAAAATATAGGATAATTTGCAATATTAATTCTATATTTCTTTGAAATAAACAATATTATTTCGACTCTTTAGGAAAATACTAAAACGTTAATTCCATCGTAGAAAAATTGATAAAAAGATAACGTGCATTATATGTGGCCGTTAGTTTACCTGCTGAATGAGTTATGGCAATTTGCTCAAACGATTTCTGAAAATAATTGATAATGCATATCACTCTATATGTGGGATCAATATTACAACTCACTCTATATTTTGCGACTATAATTATATGTATAAAGGAGAGCAGTAGTATAATACCCTCATCAGAAGAAGACTGCATGGAAGAGAAAGATGATATAAGCCCGAATCATGAAGGCCCGAACCCGAGAAAGATGAAATAAGTCCGAATCATGAAGGCCCGAACCCGAGAAAGAACTTGGCCTTATTACCAAAGAACAGTTGCATCTTCTCAAAGAAAGTTTGAGACTAAATCACACCTTAATCTTGTACATTTATTCCCATACCGAAATTAAACACCAATTAATGCAATCATAATTAATAAATTATATTTAATAATGGTGTTAATTAGTGTACGTAACATAATATGTAATTACATGCAAAAACAGAAAGGGTTAGGGTTGAATTATTTGAATTTTTCTCAGATATATGGGGAGTTCTATCTAGAGACAACTGGTAACGGATCTTCTATATATCACACATTAATGTCCTATTTATGTTTGTACCACATGTGGTTCCACTTTTAAGTTATAACTAGTTATTGATCTTGTGTTGCATGAAGTTTAGTGTAATTATACGTAAAATTTATTGTGATTTGAAAAATTACATCTAATATCCTTGGATGTTTGTTTCCATCCAATAAATAGATCCTTCTATTAGCCACAATTCACTAAATTTATTGATATTAACAAAAAATATTGCATGAAAATTCATATTTATCCACGATTGACTTATTACAAATTACTGTAGGTCAAATAAATTTTTTCAAACCAAAGTACCATTATAAGGGTGAAGATGTACCTCCTCAGATGATTAATGTGTCAAGATGTATAGGTAGTTTAGTCAAAAAAGATTTATTTTAATCTACAATAAGTTAGTTTTTAATAAGTCCATCGGAGGTAAATATGAATTTTAGTTTTGTTTTGTTTGGCTAATATCAATAAATTTGGTGAATTTTAACTGACAAATAAATTTATTTATTGGACAAAAACAAACATTAGGTATAGTAGATGTAATTTTCTAACCATAGAAGGTTTTTATATAATTACACCAAACCTTAGGGGAAGGTGGTGTAATTATCTCTAATTAAAAATATACCTTAAATTTTTATAAGGATTACACCACGCTCCCTCAAACCTTAGGGGAAGGTGGTGTAATTATCTCTAATTAAAAATATACCTTAAATTTTTATAAGGATTACACCACGCTCCCTCAAACCTTAGGGGAAGGTGGTGTAATTATCTCTAATTAAAAATATACCTTAAATTTTTATAAGGATTACACCACGCTCCCTCAAAATTTGGTGTAATTATATGTAAACTCTTATAATTTGATAAATTACATCTAGTACCTCTGAGATTTATTCTTGTCTAACAAATAGGTTCCTCCATTATCAAAATTCACCAAATTTTAGATATTAACAAAAAGTTTGAAAGAAATCTATATTTACCCCCGATTGACATATTACAAGTGAAACAAATATTTTTATAACCAAACTACCTTAATATATTTTCACACATTAATGTATATGAAGAGGGATATTATCACCCTTACTGAGGTAGTTTGATCAGAAAAGATTTGTTTAACCTATAATAAATCAATCGAGGGGCAAATATGGATTTTTATATAATTTTTGGCTGATATCAGTAGATTCAGTGAATTGTAACTAACAACTAAACTTATTTATATCGAAATAAATCTCAAGGGATATAATTTTTCAAATTACAGAAAATTTACGTGTAGTTGCACCAAACCTTAGAAGAGGGCGGTGTAATTATCCCTTTTAGTGACATTTCTATATATAGGATGTTGTTGTTTTTCTTTAATAATGAACATAAAAAATAAAATAAAATTGAATCAATTAGAAAATCCAATGATGTTAATGAAAGAATCAATATGGTCCGGGACTTGGCAAGAATGCAACGAAAGCATGAAAATAAGCATATTTATATTTTAAACCGAAAGGGAACTAGTTCCTTAATCCCACGCATTCAGAACTCAACAAGCATAAAACAAGTGGCTATTGTAACAAATACTGACGGAAATGTAATTACGAAATTTTACCTTTTCGATTTGAAGACTTTCTTCAAGCTTTTCTCTTAACCGTGTGCTCAAGCAAAGACTACGAGACCTCCTCTACGTCGAACACACACTACAACACAAAGTGGTCTATAACAGACCTTGCTTGAGGTAAAGTGTATGTAGTATAAGAGGTTTGCTTATACTATTAACTCAGTAAATCAAACTCAAGAGGACTTTATTCTAACTTGAAACTAGTTCAAAAAGAACAAAAATAAAGAGAAAAGAGAGGGAGAATAGAAAGGTCAAGATGATAAGTATGAGTGTTTTTTTTCTTTTTGTATCATATACAAAATGACATGTACACAAGTTTATATACTATACACACACAAGGGACATGTCATGTACTTGTTGTATGTATACATGTATACATTGCATGTCAAGTCAAAAATAGGTACAATGTGTGTCTCCATAGTACACTATCTATTAGTATCACAAGTATTCAAGTAATAACTCTCTCATCCTTACATCCTCATATATATACATATATATATCACATATAAATATATATATATATATATATATATACAAGTTAAGGCTACACATATATATATATATTATATTGGGCTTAATTCAAAAATAAAGTAAATCCATATGATTGGGCCTCCTTAGAAGTAATCCAAT
Organism: Sesamum indicum; assembly: GCF_000512975.1. Classification (NCBI taxonomy): domain Eukaryota; kingdom Viridiplantae; phylum Streptophyta; class Magnoliopsida; order Lamiales; family Pedaliaceae; genus Sesamum; species Sesamum indicum. The sequence goes on along the minus strand of NC_026149.1, from coordinate 6,492,741 downwards.
CAATTCTTAAAAACCCAAATAGAATTTATTTGATCTTATCAAATAAATCCTAGCTCATAGCCCAATTAATTAATCCATCAAATAATTGAGTCTAACTCGATTATTTAATCTCATTACATTACCAAGTCAAAACTATAATTAATTCATCTGGTTCAATTAAAATTGATCTCATCAAAATAATTAAACCTAACTCAAATTTAATTAATCTCATTAATAAAATTTTGGGCTTCCTATCACATGGGTTTTCCGGTTTAAATGATCACATCAATTAATCTTTTGAATTAATTTAAACTCTTTAAATTAATTCATTCATTCTATAATTAATTCATAATTAGTTCTACTTTTTCCTTGAGTAGTGTTTTTTGTGATTTTGTAGATTCACCCTCAACTAGACTTGGGTTTGTGTCAACAGATAATTTAATTGGCAAATATTATTACACTAGATAATTTAATTAATCGCTTTTGAGTAACACTTAATCTGTAAGCACCCATCACTATGGGTGATCGTCTAGCAATGGTCCATGACACTAGAAAATAGGTGAAAATAACGTAAACTTTAAGGCTACCGAGTGCCATACCGGTATTATCCTTCCATCGCCCATCACTCGGTATTAATCTAGGGCATGGTATTGGTCATCGATTTCGATCCAGGACTAGACATTTATGCTTAATATTCTGATTATGTTTCTCCACTTGATCAACATAGAAAAACACTTTCCTATTTGATCACCCAGACTCCCGAGAGCACAACACACATCAGAATGCACAGGAGATCGCTATCATCTCATGATAGGTGATGAATCCTCTCTTGAAACTCATCAGTCTTTATACATGTTCTGACTGTACTAGAACAAGACTTATAATAACCACATCAGAACATAGTTATCTTTTACAACTCATATGATTCCCCATCATCACCTATTATATCACACAGCACACAGCTTGTATGATATCCCTATCATCGTCCATCATATCATACAACATATAACTCGTATGATATCACATTATCTCCGTTAGTTGATGATGGCACGCATCTCATCACCAACTACATTATCATAAACCACTGAATATGCCCCAGGTTAGGTAACCCGTCTTTCATCTAATTTTACCATTCTCATTTTATCGACTCCATAATTCAACTCCATTCGACAATTCATTGTAATTTATCATTTACACATTGACAACTTTATAATTTAACTCCAGTCAATCAATGAACAGAAACGTGTCACCATCATTCACAACTCCATCATTCGTCTTTACTCAACAACCAAAATGAAGTATTTCACAAATAATCACCATGTAATATCTCGACCATAGACAAAACACATAATAGCTATTTCACAAGGCAACCATAATTCAGTTAAACACATGACAATTTCTGATCAAGTTCTCACATAAGCAAGTAGATACATATATATAGATCTACTTAACTATACTTACCTCACTTTCCCCAACTATTTAAATAGTAGGATGATGTGTACGATCCTGAACGTTGTTCTCGTATCCTATAATGAATTATAAAACGTATGATCAATGAATCGTTAATATTGTAGTTGTTCATAAAGCGTATGATCATATTTATACACTTTTCACTAATTCTTGAATATCTCGTTCTATAAGATTCGGATCTTTCTTCTATTTGTTTCTACATAAACTAGACTCGTTTATGTTTCCATCAATATACATCTTGATGTATTAGAATCAATGTTTATATTTTAAAAATTACACTTACCGCCCTTAATCTGTACTCCTATAGTATGAGCATTGCTCACTACTTAATTATAACTTTAATTACAATTATTAAATTTAAAGTTGTTTTAGTATTATAAACTAGACATAATAAGATTTCTAATGGTATATGATTTGTACTTTAAATCATAGGAATTAATTAATGTTATTAAAATCTGTCTTGGCCATTTCCTTATTTTTCCTTGATAGATTCTCTATCTCAAATTATAAACTTTTCTGAGATAAAAATATGATTGATAGAAGTACCATTTTCACATAAAATATTCTCGTATATCTCGACTTTCATTTACAACAAGAATCATGCAAATTGGATTTATATATAATTAGTTATTCAAGCTTTAGTACAACCTATTTTAGACTACAATATATTTGAATCTACTACTTTAAAAATTCTCTAAAAATCATATACTCGCTCAAAAATCCCCATTTTTTCATAATATAATCTTGTATGTGTATAGTTTATTTTACAGAAGAATCATGTGAATTGAACTAGTATAACTCAAGTTACATGATTTTAAATACACCTTGTCTGATACATGCAGAAGCAGAGCAATAGAATGTTTTCTTACTTTTACCCATTAAAATGACGGATTCAACTCTTTCTCAAAAGTACAAAGGTTTAGTACACATTCTAAGGTTTTCATAGAAATAGGAATCACTAAATGTGGACCAGTATATCTTAAGATAATCACAATTTACAGAGGCTGATAGAAAAAACAGAGCCTCTCCTAGTGCTTTCCTTCCATCTTTATTGGTTTACCTTCCTCAATTCCAATTCACACCCAGATCCTACACGAATTTGGTCAAGAAGATGAACAAAACTTGATCTTGATGATAATGAAAACAAACGCCAAAATCCCTCCTCTCTTCTTTTCTCTTCCCTTCTCTTCTTTCTCCTTTTTTCTCCCCCTCTCCTCTCTTCTCTTCCCTTCCCTTCTCTTTTCTTCTCCTCTTTCTCTCCTCTTTGCACCACCTCTTTCTTTTGTTTTCTTCTCTTTTCTTTTCTTTTTTTTCTTTTCCTCTTGCTCTCCGCTCACCACCGTCTCTCTCTCTCTCTCTTTGTATTTTCTTCTCTTTTCTTTTCTCTTTTTTTCTTTTCCTCTTGCTCTCCGCTCACCACCGTCTCTCTCTCTCTCTCTTGTTTTTCTTTTAGTTCTCTACACTCTTCTAAAAGTTTATCTATGTATATATGTATATGTATGTAGTTAATAGACCCATTGAAAACATAAATAATAGTTAAAAACTAAAAACTAAACTAGAGGCTATAAGGGAGAAAATAAACCAGTTTTCCATGAATGATGTTTTTAATTTGGATGAAACAGGTGTATTTTATAGGTTACAAGCTGATCACTCTCTTCAACCAAGCAACTTGAGGAAAGAAAGCAAGACAAAGAGAGGCTTTTGTTATTTGTTGCAACGAGGACGGTTCAGAAAAAATTCCTTTATGAATTATTGGAAAATATGCAAAGCCATGTTGCTGAAAAAATATCAACATGAGCAACATCAATTGTTTTATCGTTCCAACAAGAGGGCATGGATGACTAGTGTGCTTTTTCATGAATATGTTCGCTGGTTTTATCACAAAATGAATGGCAGAAGAATGTTGATGGTTAACAATTGTCCAGCCCATCCAAAAAATATTGAAGGGTTACGGAATGTTGAGTTGTTTTTTGCCACCTAACATGACATCAAAGATCCAACCATGTGATGTAGGAATAATTAGAGCTTTCAAGATGCACTATCGTAGGAGATTCTACAAAAATCTACTGGAAGGTCATGAGTTGGGCTACCTAATCCTGAAAAGATTAATGTTTTAGATGTCATCAATTTTGCAGTCTCCGCTTGGACAACCAATGTTTCTCAAGTGTCAGTAGCAAATTGCTTTTGGCACTGCAAAATCCGTTCAAATAGAGAAATCTCAAGCGACTCAAGTGAGACAAACTTTGAAAAAAGCCTACATGAGCTTGAGAATATGGTCAAGGATGTTGGTTATCGCAATGAAATGGACGTTAACAAATTGGTGGACTATCTGGATGAAAATAATGAATGTTCAATGGTTCAAAGTTTGGAGGAAATTGTTGCTGATTTTATTGAAGATCCAACTAATGATGAAGCTAAAGACGATTCAATACCGTTGGAACCAGCCACGAGAAAGGAGGCTTTGAGTGCGGCAACAACTCTTCACGATTTTTTGTTGCAGCTAGAGAACTCGACACCGGAACTCTTGGCTGCAATTAAAAAAGTTAGGGAAGAAATCCAATTAGATTTAAATTTTAAGAAAAATCAAGTTACAATAGATTCATATTTTAGCAAATTACAATAATATTTATAATTGTAATATTTATGAATTATTAATTTAGAGTTTTAATGGGACCTAATATTTATAAAGGGATTTTTTGAAAAATTATTATCTTATTATCTTATTGAATTTGATGATTTTTTCCAAAGGCCCAAGTCGGGACAGAAAGATTTTATTGTTTTAGAGAATTTATTCATTTATAGAATATTAATTTATAGAGATTTTACTTACATTGATGTAACTATCGTCTTACATTGTTGAACAACATGAGTTAATCGGACCATCAAAATTCAGATCAAACCGTTAGATATGATCAGACTTACAGAAAAATACCTTTGGTAAAGTTTTAGACTTATTGGTTATATGGATGTCAAGATATCATACACGAAACATAAGAATAATTATTCAAGTCGGTGTATCATTGAATTAAGCCATGTGATTTTAAATCAAACCATCTAATATGATTTAATGGACACAATCTAATATATATTTAAATTTCGTATGAATCGGGCACCCGAATTTTAAGATATGGTAATTGTTAATTAAAATTTTTTACCAAATTATATATATAATAAAATAATAATAACAATAATTAAAATTTTTCAACCATCACTATTATTATCATTATCGTTATTTTTAGATTAATTAATAGGAATCACTAAATTTTGACATATATTTATAAGTAATAAAGCAGATTGCATAATGCATAATATGTATCTTGATACAAATATAAAATCATAAATAGATAAAAATATCATAAGTGAATTACTTGTCAATTTGAAAAAAAACGTAACACAATACAAATATATATTAAAATATAAAGTTTATATGTGCCATATTAAATATAATTTTAACTATAAAAAATATTATAATTTACTAAGTTGTTAATTAAATTTATTTTTGTATAAAGATTAAATGTAAAAATAAAAGTACAATAATTTATTATTATCCAAAATAAACTGTATGATATTGATTAATAATTATAATATATGGTCAATTTTGAGTATAAAATTGATAAAGTATTGAATATGAAATTAAGTATATAAAAAATTTATAAATAAAAATATATATAAAAAATAGAAAAAGCTCGCGAACTGATAAATAGAGAGAATTGAGCTCGAGCTCAAAATCGAGCCGGCTCGACTCGTCTACCAGCCCTAATAGTACGGCATTATTACTTTCACCAGAACATTCTTACTTTCTCTTTAATCTCAGTCCAACTGGCTTAAACATTATAAGATTTTTGTTGGGGATCAACCAACAAGCCTCACAATCACCTATTCTATCTCAGGGTTCCAAATATTACCAATTTGAATTACCTTCGGGATTATCTTGATCATTGAGATTCGAGCTAAAGCAGAATTTAAAAGTTCGTTTGATTCAAGTGAGAGGAAAAAGGAAAGTAGAGGGGGGAGGGAATATGAAAGAGGGAAGGAAAGTTAAAGAGGGATGGGGAGGGAAATAATAATAGTTTTCCTTTAAGTTGTTTGGTATGATTGGAAGGGGAGTAAATCTCAAATACTTCCCCTTGTTTGGTACGAAAAAGACAGATTGAGAAGAAAAGATTAGTTTTTGTAATTTTATTGAATAAATATTCTCTTTAGTTTTTGTATTAATAAATTAATATTGTACTAATATAATTTTAGTATATAAACAATTTAAAAACCTTATTAAAAAATATTTATCAAATAAGAATAAGAATATTTTTTATTAATCAAAATGAGCATTGTCCATTTATTTTAAACTGTTAGTTTAAATAAAATAAAAATTACGAACAATATTTTCCCCCTACGATTCGAGTTCAAACATCAGTGCTTTTGTTGGTACTAAAATCAACTTTGGAGTAAAATTATAGATATATGATATGTATGAATAATAGAGTAAATAAAACTAAAAACTCTATTTTTTTATCTTTTTGATCTTATACTTCAACTTTTCCGCCCAATTTTAGAAAAAACACAAAGGCAAAATTGCAAAATTGGTCTCATAATTATGGGGGGGGGGGGGGGGAATCATAACTACAGGACTGGTAATTTTAGTCCTGTGAGTATTGGGGCTTAGTGTTCCAACATCCACATGTGAAACTTAAACACCTAGGAGCTTGCGTGGCCAATGACGTGGCTTAGGCGGGAAAAAGAGGACAACTAGGCCAAAGTTACACAGTCAGCAACACGCGTAGCCTGACAAGTGGGAAAAAATAATGACGTGGCAAAATTATAAAAAACTGACGAGTTGAAAAAGAAAGCTGTAAAATAGAGTAGTAAAAATCACCCCGAAATCGCAGTACTTTGCCCAAATCCAAAGAACCCTAAAAATTCTTATTTTAACTTGAATCTATAACTGGTCGCCGATTGAGGAAGAAACCTGAATGAAGCAATGCCACTTCAGGATCCTGAGTTTAACGATTTTCCTCTACATTCGTACGGTAAGTTTTGTATGTTTTGAAAGAATCTGACTTTTACCGTTAAATATAGAATTTTTTGTGGTCCAAAAAAATGAAAGTGGTCTATTGTGTTTTTGTTCCGAAATCTCCAACATTATGGTCCCATTGTGTTGTTATTCTCTTGAAAGCAACAATGGACGATTTTTTTTTTATGGCTGTCTGTTGAATATTTTATTTGGCCTATGTGCGTGTAAATGTATTCATTTTTTGGAATTATGTGTAAATGTATTCATTTTGTTTTCTTTTTTTGTATGATGGTTTATGAATTTTTCTGTGATTAAACTTTTTAACTTGTTAACTTGTTATGTTTTGACTTGTTCTGTTTTCTTTTTTTGTATTATTTAATATGAATTTTAACTTGTTCTGTTTTGTGTTTGTTTGTCTGTGTTCCTTTTTTTTTTCTTTCAGATAATAATAACAATTTGTTAGCAACCATTACATTATATTTTTGGGGGAATGTAATGTACAAATTTGATTATGAGGATATGCATGAAATGCCTATTTCAAAATTGAATGAAATGGCTAGTGAGGTGTGTTATTTTGGTAATAGGATATATTTCACAAAGCTTGGAGATGTGTATTACAAAGTAATTAGTGATGATGTTTTGTTTGATGTGTGTATTAGTATAGCTCCTGAAAAAGAAATCAATATATATGTTGAAGTTAATGGAAATGTTATGGACAGTCAGGTTGGTGAATGTAGTACACAACCTCAGGAGGTTGGGTTAATTGAAGAGGGTGAAAATTTGAAAGAATCTGAATCCTTTGAAGATAGTGATTATGATTTGAGAAATGATGAGATGAATACTAAAACTGAAGAGTACATTGATGAAGAGGCTCTGGAAAAACAGATAGAAAGAGAGGTAGAAGAAACTAATACGAAAGAAAAGAATGAAACAAATAAAGATCATGACAAGGGTAGAACTGAAGAGGGTGAGAAAGACCTATTTAGGAGTGAGGATGACTTTCATAGTAAAAAGGGGTCTGATCATAATGAAACAGGAGAGTCAAATATTGTTTTCAATCCTGTGGAACAATATGATCCTACCTTTGAATTAGGTATGATCTTCAGCACTAAAACTGAATTTAGAAATGCCATTCACAGTCATGCAATAAAAATAAGGAGACATTTGAAAATCACCAAGAATGATAAGAACATAATGTATGCTAGATATGCTAAGGAAGATTGTCAGTGGAGGATAAATGCACACGAAGTGGCTGATGAATGTACATTTCAGATAAGAGAATATAATTCCAATCATACTTGTGGAAGGGATTACCATGTTAAAAATTTAAAGTCAAAGTGGCTTGCATAAAAGTGAATTCAAAAATTCAGAAGTGATCCAAAAAGAAATGTCAAGGGTTTTAGAGTTGTTGTCATTTAAGATTTAAGAGTCAACGTATCACGAGATCAAGCGTATAGAGCCAAAAGAAAGGCACTAAAAGCTCTAGGCCTCCTCCAAAAGTTAATATTAGAGCCCCACCAAGATGGAGAGGGAGACTGGAGGTTTTTCCAAAACAACCTTTACATCCAAAGACCAAATTGCTTCTGTCAACATGTACATTTTAAGAGAATGATGGGAAAAAGTATGTTACATTATCAAGATTGAACAATGTGTTATCACAATCGAAGGATAAGAGAGATAAGGGAGACAAGGGCAAGAAGAAAGATGGGAGGAATTCACCTTTTGTTTAAGAACTTTTCTATATTGATTGAAATATTTTTTGTTAGTAATCTCAAGATACTTGAGAAACTTGAGGAATCAGTTGTTATTGCATATCTTATGAATTAGGGGGTTTTGTGGATAGGTTGTTGTTGAATAAATATTGTAAATGGATGTTCATATTTTTTATGAAGACATGTAAATTGATGTTAGTATGAAATGAATGTTTTCATTTTCATTATATTGCTGAAAATTCATTTTTATTTTTATTATATTACTAAATTAATTAACAACTGCAATTTTAGGCTTTTAGTTTCATTATTAAAATTCATTAACAACATCACACAGAATTCACAAAAGCTTCAAATTTAAGGCTTTCAATTTTATTATCAAAACCACAAAATATCATTATATTTCCTCCATCTTATGTTTATCCATATCTAACAACATAATGTAAGTCCCTACCAATATAGCAACCTGGAACAATTCATTCAAAAACCACCATCCGTTTATCTATCCAAAAACCGACCAACACAAACCATGATGCCACCAAGCAAAATTTAAGCCAAAATATCTTTTTCTCCAACAATTTTGCTTCGCTTTTCATTGCTTGAAGCTTGCGACGCAAACCGGGTATGACACACAAAGCTCTAGCACACATAAGTGGGTCATCCCATGTAAAAAATCGACATCCTCCACTCTACAATCGAACAAAAAATAAGCCAACATCTACAAAACTTAAACTTAAACTTCAATTCTTACCTTATAATTTGCACATGAATAAAACCTTCTTCTGGGATTGTCATTGGTCCAAGAGGTTCTCAATGGAGCCCTAATACCACAAAAGCAGTTTACCACAATGGTGGAGCGATTGTCTGACGATAAAGTAGACATTTTCGCTGTTTTTCTTCACCTGCAACTTCATTTGCAGCAGCAAAAATGAAAGAGAGAAAGATATTTACTTACATAGGGTGAAAAAAGTGGGAAGAGGGCCTCTTTTTCCCGCCTAAGCCACGTCATTGGCCACGCAAGCTCCTAGGAGTTTAAGTTGCGCACGTGGACGTCGGAACCCTAAGCCCCAAATCTCTTCATTGTGTTTTTGGTTAATTTTGGTCGGAAGGATCAAAATTGCCAAAAAATCAATACTTATAGGACTAAAATTGCCAGTTCTGTACTTACGGTCCCAATTATGCCACCTCCCTAATTATTTACGGGACCAATTTTGTAATTTTGCCAAAAACAAAATTGGACCGCGGAAGGGTTTCATATGCATCAAGTTTTACTTCACCTCCATCTCTTCTCCTTAACTAAATACAAAATTATCTTTTATATATTTATTTTTAATTTCACTTCCATTGTATTATCACTTTTCACCCCAACCAAACCACTTTGAGAAAGTGAAATGTATGCATTAATTACAATAGTTAAAAAAAATAAAAATAAAGTCCCAAACCTGAACCCTCAAATTCCTAAAAAAAATAAAAGATAAAAGAAAAGCCCATTTTTCAAAACCAAAATCAATTTTGGAGTCATGAAAATGAAACCATTTTCAGAAAAAAAAAATAGAAAAAGATAAAAATGATGTAAACAGTACAGAGAGTATTTCCGGATCCGACCCATTCGGTGCCCAACCGAACTCCAAAGCGACAAAACAGATTCTCTCTACACTGACTCAAACCCCTCTCTCTATTTCGCTGCGCTTTTGCACTGACTGAAAATAAACCTCCGAATTCAGAATCAAACCTCCCAGTTCTCTGGCACTGTACACAAACCGGAGGTGAAAAGTTTGATGACGGACAAGAGTGAAGTTGAGGCCATCAATTCCTTCCGGTAACGACACGGTTTGGGCGGACGTTTCGTCCCTCTTCCGGCTTGCCTGCAACGGTTTGTTTCTGTCTCTCTCACTCTTAATGCGGTCATTTTTGCTTGTTTTCTTGAATTTTGAATGGGATTTAGAGGATTACAATATTTTCTGTCTTGTTGTTCTTTAATGTGGATTACTTGTTTCCTTATTGCGAACTGTGTATAATAAACAAAGTATTCAGTGGACGGGGAAGCTAGTGAAATTAATTTGTATGGTCTATGATGCAACTAATGTAGTGGAGGGTTTCCATTTTAGAAAGCAGTTTATGTGATTTCATGTGAAAGGAGCTTTTGGAGCTTAGATAAGGTTTCATTTAAAACGTGATATTGTAGATATCAAATATGTATTCTTCTACTGTCTGTCTCACTCAACTTTTGGAGTTTGTTATTGGGTTTTTGGACAAACTTTTCTCTTTTTCTGATAATGCTTATTGTAAGATCAGGTGGTAATCATGATAATTTTGTTTTCTTTTTGGGAAGCTTGACAGGCGGGTATTCTAATAACAGATTAATGATTAATGATAAAACTCTCTTTCTTCTAGTGGATTGAAATTTGGGTGTTTGAGGAACTTGGTGGTGATTTGATTCTATTAGTTGATAAAGCATAACAGAATATTCAACTTAGTAGGCCGATAAAGATTGGAAATTCCTACTTCTAGTAACCTAGTTTAAGTTTGGATATCAGTTAGACCTGAAGTTACAAGAGGTGTTTGGCTGAACCTATTTAGCTGTGTTTGATGAGTCGGGGATGGCTGGTTCTGAGGCTGAAATTACATCAGAAAACCATAACAATGTGTTTGAAGAAGGGAAGAAGCATTATGAGAGGTAAAGGTGGTGATAAGCGACTGTACCATCATCCATATTGCTTGGGTTATGGAGATGAATGACAGGTAAGCTTATTGTTGTAAACCAAACTAACCAAAAAAAAAAAAAAAAAGAAACGACAAGAAGATGAAGCGATTTGCCTGCTTTCTAAAACTCCATTATGCGCCAAATTTGGTTGGCTAACCGAATTATTATTTGATAAGTTGCTTTATTGTGATATTTGACTTATTGTTAGTATCATGAACAAGAATGCTCAACTTGAATCAACACACGAGGTCTTATATCAAATTTATTTGTTGTTGACTACACTGATCTCTTCGTCAATCTTGTTCCATAATTTCCATGGTTCTACCATAAAGGCAGAATCATTAAGTGGTGTCCTATCAGTTGATTCCAGGTTGTTTCTCTTCCTATGGTTTTTCTGTTTGGGCAAGTCATCAGATTAATCGTGGTAAACTTAGTGCCGTTAAGTTTGACTGAACAATGTGATACTGAGTGGTGGATCATATGATGTGGACCAATAACAGATGTCGAGAGGTCACCATGAGATTGACATCTATATCTCACTTTTTTCACTAGAAAATGTTAAACCAAACACATTAGATTCGCTAGGGTAGTTCCCACTGATGCTTAGCTGGGAGGAAGTTGTTGACATAAATAAGGTTGATCTGAAAGATAAAGTGCAACAAATGTAGCAGAAGTGGCTTACCTTTCCCAAGTTAATAATGAGATCATTATAGTTGGGGACACATATTTCTTGATCACATGCTGGGTTAGTGGGATGGATATTCATTTCATCTTTAAATTTAGAGGGTTCCATCTTCGAGCAGTTTCCATTTCTCTGGGTGTAGGCACCCGGATCAATGACTGGATCAGATGCAAGTTGTATAAAAACTTGTAATCCTATCTGTTTTGTCCAAATTTTCCTTCTCAAAGTATTTCCAATTTTTTTTAAGCATGAAAATTAGGAATTTTGAACTTCTGACATCAGAACATAAATCTAATCATTCAACAAATTGTGTTTTGGTGGTTGCTACTTTAGTTATGTCTGTAGATAATCTCTTCTTGCATCATTATGGAATCATCTTACTTTTTCTGCTTGGACTAAACTCAGACTTCTGTAAATTTTGTTCCTTGATTCCCTGCCCTTGTCTTATATCTTGCTGATCTGTTGCCCTCTTACAAATGATAACCAAGTAGTCTTAATCCTTTGTATGAAGTCTGCTCTAGCTTCCCTTCTGACCTGAATAATAGTGATCAAATGTGAAAATTGTTCGCTATTTGGCCATGATCCTTTATCTTAACTGCTTCTATGCAGGTATTATGAAGTTCATATCTATGATCTTCACATTAGTCTGACTAGTTCTGAATCCTGTTCTTTATGGCCATCCATATATAAAAATGATTATATTTTTAGTTCAACCACGATAACATCATTTGCAAATTTCATACTCCATTGACCTCCTTTTGTGTCCTTATTTCCTTAATCTATTTTATGCACAAAGAACGTAATATGGATCTTGGAGCTGACCCCAGATGCAATCTACTCTTTGCTGTAGCTTACCACAATTGCAACTCTTCTCCACTTAGTCACATAGGTTTCCAGCTTCAATGTTCTTAGTCTCAATTTCTTCTCCAAGTTCGAAAACCCACTCTAATACTTCCAGAGAATGCTGTAACACTCAGTAAGATACTTGTTCTGTTGTTCCTTCCTTATTATGCTTCATTAGATTCGTTTGGATAATGGGATGGTTTCTAGGGAACAAAGTAGGTGGTGATGTTAATGAAACTTTGTTTGACTGCCTTTTCCTTCATACCAAAACAAGTCACAAATTCTTTGAGCATGGTTGAATGTCATGAAATTGGAAGAAAGTGTTATTTCACATTTTCCTTTTAGGGTATTAGTGAAACTCTGTTATCTTCTTATAAAACCGAGATCTAATAAAGCATGAATATTCTTTGCTAATACATACTTGCATGGCTAATCCCCATTGCATAAACTAACTTTTGTACTCTACTATCAGTTAAATCTTAAATTCTTAATATATTATTAAGGACATAATGAAAATGAGACACATATTAGGTTTCATTTTAAGTCTTGAGGTAATGTTTGTTCTGTTCCTGGAAATTTCTTTAGTTGTTAGAGATTGGGGTGCACTCAATAATCAATATTAGTGCTTGATTATAGTGTTGGGCTGGGAAAAGTCTGCTTCAGTATGCCTTCCACATTTGACTTTACTTCCAGTTTTAGTGCATCTGATTGCTTAGTTTTCTGTTAGTGTTCCTCTTGATCACATACAAGACAACAGCCAAAAATATTCATTGTTGTAATCTGGCTACAGATCTTCGAAGTGATGAGTTCAGAAGTGGAGAGAATTTTAACCTTCTTGCTGCCATGTCTGCTTTAGAGGTATGTTGCTTTTGCTTCGACATTGACAGAGATTTTGCAAGCTTAATTTATGTATCTTGTAAGTGTGATAAGGTGAAGACTAATTGAAGCACAAGTAATTGAATTGTGTCAAATTGTTATCACTATTAGGTGATTTGAGATATTTCAATTTCTGGTGCAATCAATTCATCGTGCAATTCTCATAACAATGGAAGAATGGTAAACAAACAAATTTTCCATTAGCAGATATGACTGAAATATACTCTTTTAAGAAAAGATAATATTTTCATGCATGAGAATGACTGAATCAGAATATTCTTCACTCTTCTATTAGTAAATTAAGTTAGCAGGTGTTTGTTTTTCCAATCTCTTTGGCTTCGTTCTTTTGGTCTTCTTGTAGATAGCTGTGGTCTGTGAGAGTTGGCTATGGGCCTTACTGTATGATGAATGCCTTATTTTCTGGAAACTTAAACTAAAATATGGTTGCAATCTCAAGTGAAGAAGACAATGTTTAGTGGGGTTTATTTTATGTAATTATATAATAACTAATTCATTATAATTTTGTAATATTGATAAATTAAAATTATTTTAAATTTCACTTTAGTAATTTTAATAAGTATTTTTTATAAAATTAAATTACAAATAAATGTTAAGCATCGAATTTGTATCTCTATAGATGTTGCATGCAAGTAATGTTGCTTCAAATCTTCATTTAGTCTATGCTGTAGTTGTTTTAATGTACTTTATGTATGGCATAACAGATGAGTTTAGCAGCAGACTCTCCAGTACACTCGTCAAGCAGTGAAGACTTGGCAGCATTTCTTGATGCAGAGCTGGATACTGTATCTGATGCATCAGCAGATCCTGAAGAAGTCGCGGAAGGAGAAGAGGAGAGTGATGATGGTGACGAGGGCAACTATGACTTGGATTTTAAGAGGTATACTTAAGCTGATGAAACCACTTACCGTTATGCAGCATGTTTCAGTCATAAGCTGAGTCTAGCTTTTCAGGTCTAGGGTATGTGATAATACAATATTATTGCTCTAGATCAAACCCCTCTTTCTTCACCGTGGAGCTTGGAAGATTTATATAATCGAGCAATGCAGTAGCAACTTGGTATCCTGACTATCTAATATATTCATACTCTATGATGCAGTTGATTGCATATTCGCTTAAAAGATTCAGATTTCCTTGCGAATTGCTTGGTGAAAGTGGATGTTTTCATTTGTGCTTTCATTGTTGGTTGAATCTTGTCTAGGAAGTAAAATTCAGCAAATGATTAATTCGAGTTGCAACAACTGCAAACACACCAGCACCATTTCCTTTGCTCTTGAAATCTTTAGATGAATCACGTTTTGGGCGATTGTTCATATCTCTTTTTATGATGCATCTCAAACTTATTTGTTATTGTAGAGTGAAGAGGCGCAAGGTGGAATTGTCCGAAGGCATAAATCCACAAAGTTCCTCTTCCCAAGGAGAACCAGCACAAGTTGTTGGTGGTATGCCCATGATTAGTTGAATTTCTTATTTTGTCTTTCAGTGACATAGTGCGTGCATAAATAACTAAATATTCTGTTCAGGCCTGATAGCTTTAAGGATTGATGGACACAAGTTGGGCTTTCTCTAAACAAAGAAACCAGAAAGAGAAAAAAAGTAGAAAACTATTGTAGATAGGTGCTTAATCCTGTGTACCTTTGTTCTTGATTCACATCCCAAGTACTGGATGGATAACTTTCTTTCACCAACTCACCTTTCAACAATGCTCATCCACTACTGAGTACTTTTTTTTTCCCTCTTACTGGTTAATTCTTTTTCGTTTTCTGTTTGAACTCATATCACATAGTTGTAAATGCTATTTATCTTGTGGACCGTGGACGGCATATAATAATTGATAAACATTTGTACAAGTTCTTTCTGACTTATTCCCTTTTGCCTTTAGTACAACACTAGTGTAATTTTGCTTTAAAGCCTTACATGATTGACATTCGAGAGCATGGTGGGGTAACTCTGTTTCAAAT
Organism: Sesamum indicum; assembly: GCF_000512975.1. NCBI lineage: Eukaryota > Viridiplantae > Streptophyta > Magnoliopsida > Lamiales > Pedaliaceae > Sesamum > Sesamum indicum. The sequence goes on along the minus strand of NC_026149.1, from coordinate 6,477,491 downwards.
GCATCAAGAGTCACTTCTATTGTATGGCTGAATCCGTTGCAGGTCTCTTGTGTATTGCACCTTGCCCTCCTCCCTTTTGCTTCTCATTTTGCATTTAACTTGTATTTTTCAAACTGCTTTTTTTTTGTTGCCTCTTTCTGCTTGTAGCATATCACCCTCTTGAAAATTTTAGGCATTGACTCATTTTGCCCTCTACTGACGTTTTCTTGTGCAGGCTTGTTGCCCAATATGTGTCCACATCCTGGTGTTTATGCAGGAATGTGCATGCGGTGTGGGCAAAAGATGGATGATGAGTCTGGTGTTGCATTTGGGTACATACATAAGGTTACTTTCTGAGAATATGAATTTGCGTTCCGTAATATTTTCTTTCCATTATTTTCCTCTAAATCATGCAAATATTATCCAAATCTGATAAATGATGTCAGAGTTATCATATGATTAATAACTCTACTTAAGTTGAAGAGATAAACTAAAAGTATGGAGTAAAAATACGGATTAATGGCCAATTAATTCATTAGAGCGCATGCCTAATATTTGGTTGTGCTAATAGCTCCGAGTGTTCACTTGTTGGAAGGAAGCAAAACAATATACCTAGTAAGGATAGAGAATAAAAGACACATTAGGATCAAGATTAAAGAAATGGGTAAATGTGTTTTTTTATTCATGTACTCTATTTTGAATTGTTATGCTAGAGTTTTACTATTTTTTTTTTCTGCCTATTCGTGTAGCATCAAATGAATTTAGGAACAAAGCGAATGTATGACAAGATACTTCCTATTAAGCTCTCCCTGCTGTCTTGCAGTTGTAAACATGAGAAAGTATTTCATTTATTTATGAAGTAATGTTTCCTGCATGCAGAATTTGAGGCTTGCTGATGATGAGATAGCCCGATTACGTGACAAAGACTTGAAGAACTTGCTACGTCATAAGAAACTTTGTTTGGTTCTTGATTTAGATCATACGCTGCTCAATTCAGCTCGGCTTCCTGATATTACAGTGGAAGAAGGATACTTAAGCCAAAGAGATGCTTTGCCAGGTATCTTTTATGGTCCTTAGTTTGACAATCCTTTTGTTGCATTTGACGATTTGCATTTTCTGATGTTATCTGCATGTTTTACAGTAGATCTTTTGATCTTGCGCTTTAATTAATGCATATTGGTGTGAAGTGTCTGTGCCTGCCAAAAATGGAAGCATTTTGACTTCCTAAACCTTAATACCAGGGACAGAGTTAACCGTCCTTCCTACCGGACAATTGGGGAAAATAAATAATAAAAAGGTTTGTATGAGTTTCATGAGAAATAAAAGAAAAGCACGAGATACATATATCTTTTCTTTGCAAAATGTTGCTCCAATGAGGAGTTAGTTCCACCTTCATCCATCATCATATATATATTAAGGCAGTTGCTGACTAATGTAATGAAAGTGCCTATCATCATGAGCAAAAATATTTTGCTTTGTACAAGATTGTTTTTGCTTTATGCAGTGAGTTTGCTTTGTTATCTTGTATTAATAAGTACTAAATCACGCTTGGATCATTATTTGATGTAGCTTTGTTCTGTTTTTGGTTTTGAACAGATATAGGTTAGGGTACATAATGCTAGAATTTTATTTATAATGCTCATAGTGCTGAGTAATTCATCTTATCGGGCTTTTTTGTATTTGTGTTATCCGGTTCGGACTCCTTGGTCTCATAAACTTGTTTGGATTGGTTTTAGTTTCGCAATTTATACTTCGACTTTTCCTTGTGTGTGTGTACGTGTGTCTGTATTATTAACAATACCATAAGGCCTCCTTTACTTTTTCGGATGGGATTAAAAGGGGTTAGATAATTTCATGTTTAATGTTGGGATTTGTTAAGATGATAAGTTAATAGCTTATTTTCTTTGCATGAATCATTAGATGACTATTGTGTGATTAAATGGTATTAAGTTTTGTAGTTGTTATAAGGTAAAATGTATAATTGAAAAAATTGCCCCATAATAGGACAAAAACATCAATTTCACATATTCACATCACAAAATATAAAACATTTAAAATTTCTTAAACTTTTATATATATATATATATCTTATATGTATATCATTTTTCCCATCACCATTATATTCATCTTCATCAAAAATCATATTTTATTAATATATATTTTTACAATATATATAATATAATAATATCAAAATTATATCTAACTTGTACGAATTATTATAAATTCTTAACATCAAAAGAATTTTTTATTTCTAAAATTTCTATTTGTTATTGTTATTCTCATGGCGCTGCCCAGGCACGCCATGATGAAGAGGGGCCTGGGCAGCCTGGGTGCTGGCTGGGCTACCCAGGCCCATGAATAAAAAAAAAGAAAACCCTAAATAAATAAGGAATTTCAGCAAAATAAATACTCTACATGCATGCGTAACTTTTATTCCTGCCTCTTCTTTCTTTAGTGCTCTCTTCTTCCTTTGCCAACGCATCTTCTTCTTCAATTCTTCTCTTCTATAGTAGTCTGCCACTGTTGTTCACTGTTTATTTACGGTATGACTTTTTTGTAAATTCATGAAGTGTAAATCTTGGGCGTGTACAGCATTACAAGCTCTAATTATGCCAATTGAATCATTGAAATTGATGTGATTTTATTAATCTTTGAGTGCTTTAGTTGTTCTGTTAGCGTTTTCTTTTTGGGATGATTAATTACAGTATTTTATTGTATGTTTATGTCGGTATTTAGTATTTACAGCTTAAAGTCTTAAAACTTTCTTACGATAAAGCTGTACTTTAGGATTTTTGCTATCCTTCAATGGTTCAATATTGGTCATTTTAATTATATGAAGTCTTGTTATGTTGAATTTGTTTTTTTATGTGTTATTTAACTCCTTATACATTAATTTAGTCAAAATAATACCAATTATATAAATATATAGATTATTTCTTATATTTGCGCCATCCTTTGAAAAGGGGCGCGCCGCGCCGTGCGCCATGCGCCATGGCTCCACTTGGCGCCATTGTGCACCCGGGCGCCATTAACTACTATGGTTATTCTGTAATTTAATTTTATAAAAAATACTTAATAAAATTACTAAAGTGAAATTTAAAATAATTTTAATTTATCAGTATTACAAAATTATAATTAATTAGTTATTAAATTACTATAAGTAATTATATAAAATAAACCCCACTAAACGTCGTCTTCTGCACTAAGGCCTAAATCTCCTGCGGCTTGCTGCCAACTTCCCTGCCCACTGCCCTCGCCCCTCTCTGCCTGCCGATGACAATGTCAGCCTGACTCTCTCCGCTGCACCAGTGCCAGCACCCTCATCTCCCTTGTTTCCGCGATCCGGTCTCATTTACTGACGACGAGATGCCAGCCCCTTCCTCATCCCCCTTCGCTGCCAGCCCGACACTGCCCCTTCTGCTCCCAACACTACCCCCTCAGCTCCCCTCAGAAAACGACCAACAAGCATATGGATCTCAAATTAAAGAGTAGTATCTGTTAATTTTACCGATGGTAGACGGAGGGAAGGCTGAGAAATAAAGAAGCCTGAAGCTCTTCAACCAAACGAGGAAGAAAGAAGAAGGAACTTGTGAATGGAGTGTCGTTTTGTTAAAAAAGCATCTGACATGTCTGAAAAGTTTCTGTGATATGTTATGAAATTTTACATGAAATAAGGGCCAATATGAGAGGAAACGCAATTTCACGAGGACATTTTGGGAAAAAAAAATTTAATCATACTCAGTTGGTTTGTCAAGATAGATAATAATCATGGGCTTGATGGCTATCAAGCCACAATCACAATCAACATCGGGCCACCTCCACTTATCATGGGCTTGGCCTAATCAAAGTAAACAAGATATTGGGTTTGATTGTTTGGTGGGATATGAGACCCAGTACTGCCAAGTGAAGGTGCCCTAAAGGTTTAGTCTGCCCGTGGATGTCTGAAGAGGATATGATTATTTATTACCATACACAGATTTGTGTTCTAAATTTCATAATAACCTTTTATGAAATTTCGATGAATCAACTTAACGTGCTCCCGCCTGCTCCTTGCTTGGGGTGTTCATAGATTGGTAAGCTTACTGAACTACACCAAAACTGAAATTTTGGTACACACCGAATACCGAACCCAATCATTTCTTTTATATAATGTGTATTATATTAATTATCTTCTATTATACTATATATATATTACATTGTATATAATATGTATCATATTGGAATATGAATTTTCATTTTTTTCCTTTTTTTTTTTAAAGCAACTTTGGTATATTACCGAAAACTTGCTTCAGCATTCGCTGAGCAAGCTTGGCATATTGAATTTTTGGTTTGGTTTGATTTGGTTCAATTTATTGGATGCACACCTGTACTTACTGCTCCACCTCCCTCCCCTCTCACAAAAAGAAAAGGGTTCTGCCAAGTAGATCCTTGATCTCCCTTGCTTTATAAAGTCCAGCTCTTTCAGACTTTAGATTTTGTTGGTACTTACTAATCATGCATGTTTATGTTATATGCGTACATATATGCACATTTCAAGAGTATGTTGGTGCTCTGTGTGTTATGCCACTGAATACTGAGTGACGAAAGATCAAGTATGTTAAGGAAGCTTTCAACAGCTGTGTCAATAAATGATTTTGCAAATTTGGGGTGCTCATACTTGAGAAAAGAAAAGGGTTTAATCATCTCCCCAGACTTAGCACTAGCCAAAAAAGATTTAAGAACAAGCTGATTGAAAATATTATTAGGGGCGTGTATATTATGGTTTTGCGGCCTTGGTAGGATGAAAATTGATATGCCTTCACGTGGAAGGGTTTTGTTATAGTAGATATTAGTTACCTCTGCCTGGCACATGAAGCATCTAGACTTGCCATGCATCTCATGGAATTAATTATATTGTGATGTCAAACCTGCATCCTTGCATGATGCTTTTATCCTTAATAAAAATTTATATACACAATTTCTTTTGTCATATGCTGAGTTGTCCATGAGTGAACGTCCACAGTTACTATCTCAGTTATGAACATTTTTGTTTATTCTCTACCATGACTATCCACTCTTTTAATCTGATAAGTGCTCCATGTCATAGTATGATTGGTTATGCTTTCATCAAGACCGTTTAACATTCCAATTTGCTAGGTAACTTTAAAATTATTATTGTTCTTTGCCTTCAACCAGGAATTAAGTCTTTTACCTTTCACTTCTTTTCTAGAGAGTTCATTGGTGCTTCAATTTCTTCATTCTTGTGGCAAAACCAACTTAGTTTCCAGTTCGTTTTGAATTTTATCCCACATGTGATTTCCTTTACATGCATTTGCATTATGACCAGATGCCTTAAAGAGCAGCTTATTCAGACTGGATCGGATGCAGATGATGACCAAGTTGAGGCCATTTGTGCACGTGTTCCTTAAAGAAGCTAGTAATTTGTTTGAGATGTACATATACACCATGGGTGAACGTCCATACGCTTTAGAAATGGCAAAGCTGCTTGATCCTGGAGATGTTTACTTTAATTCCAGAATAATTGCGCAAGGAGATTGTACGCAGAGGTACCAGAAGGGTCTTGATGTTGTTTTGGGGCAAGAAAGCGCAGTCCTCATACTTGATGATACAGAAGCGGTAATGACTGACCTCAATTATAGAACTGGTTGAAGCGGATTCCTTTCTTTTAGGCTAGTCAGTGTGATCTGTGGCTAATTTTTTTTTTTGATGTAGTATCTGATGAATTATGCTGGATTAGATGAGCTTTGCCTCTAAGCGCACTTTTTTTATTTCTCGAATCACATTCACGAGTATTAGCTGTCCTTAAGCTTTCTTATATTGTGATTATTAGTGCACAATTATTTTTGGTTTGGAAAATATAAACCAAAGAAAGCTTTGGAGACTTAAATTTATCAATAGCATTCTATCTTTTGTTTGGTGATGTTGATGGTTTACTTTTGGTGTTAAGCATGCTTAGATCAATTATGTGAGTGCGGAGAATTACTCGTTTCACCTGACTGTGTGATATGTGCTGGGCTAGGAGGTGCTGCATTTATTCCGTTGTTAGATGCTAGGACAGCTCGTTCTTCTCACTATATTTGTTTATTTTTAGTTTTGGTCTATGCTAGAGAATCCTTGTGTGGCAGGCCTAGTGATTTGAGGGCTGCTGTTCGGTGTGAATCGGTTTGTGGAAATTCTAGTGATTTGTGGTTCTCTGGTAAAACTACTTAAAAATAATTGGAAGTTACTTGGCAGTTGAAAATTTCTGGACTGCATAAAGTGAATGTCTTACAAGTACGAGGATGTTCATGTTGAACCATCAAAACTTTGGGAAAGATCACTGTGAAAAGAGTTTGCTAATGTGTCAAAATATCAACATAAGTTGCTATTGCTAAGCCAATGACTGAATATTCTAGTAATCCTAGTCATTTGCTGAATGAATTCACTGTGCGTGCTTGCATGGGACCATTTGGGCTTGTCGGGTCGACTCCTATGCCTTGACATCCATGCTATGAAGTTTCATCCCATCTTTCTGATAGTAGAAAAGAATTGATTCGGCTTATAAATAGGCATGACGTGCCGTCATTTATTGATATTGCCACACTTGAGATATATGCTTAGGTTTCCAATTAAGAAATCAATCTCTCTGGTTCTTTATGTGTTATAAACATTGTTATGATAAGTAAATAGTGAACAATGTGATTGGAAACTAAGACAATCGGAGAGGGAAAAAGGAAATGTGAGAGGAGATAGTGAAAGAAACAAAACCAACATGTTACTAAAACCACCTTAATACTTATAAACTTTCTATTGGTTCTTAAGACAACAGCCCAAAATGCCATACAGACAAGTTACTTTAACAACTCTAGCTTAATAAATTATAAGTTTAATTTTTGGCAACATATATCTTGTTTCCTTTTATTCATCAAGAATATGTTATAGCTAGCAGTAATAGATTCACTGTCATTTATTACAGGTATGGGGAAAGCATAAGGAGAACTTAATATTAATGGAAAGATATCACTTCTTTGCTTCAAGTTGCAAGCACTTTGGTTTCAATTGTAAATCACTTTCTGAACTAAGAAGTGATGAGAGTGAGACTGATGGAGCACTGGCTACTGTTCTCAAAGTTCTTCAGCATGTCCACGGTTTGTTCTTTGACCCGGTATTGCCTCTTCACCCCCTCAAATAATAAACAAATTCATAATGAACTGCTTTTCTAGTTTGTTTAGTTGAGTTGTATTGTTTCAGGGATACAAGGATCATTTAGAGGACCGAGACGTGAGACAGGTAAATCTGGATCGGAGGTCCGAGTATACTGTCCTTTCTATTTGTTGGTGCTTGGTGTTGTGTCTTGTCTGGTTCACTGCTGGAGCACAGGAATTGAGAATACCTTTACTTTGGGCAAAGTTGTTTGTTTTTTGCAGCCAAGCTATGGTGTCTTCTCTTTTCTTCACGGTTTTGGGGGAAGGCACTGCAGATGAAATATATGAAAGCTTGATTGCTCTATATTGTTTCCATACTGCAATAAAATGATCAAGTTGAAGTCTAAATCTTTTTTAGTGGATGGAATATTTGGGGCATCAATTCACAAAGCTAGCGTCTTTTCTTCTCGTAGATGTAATTATTATATATCTATGGTAATGGACTAAAAACAAAAGTTAGCATGTGAAGTGATTTATATGAGCTGGATGTGAGCTAATATATGTAGCAATAATCTAATAAGTTGTTTATTCATTGTATTTGACTAGGTTTGGTGAAGTTTACTGTCAATTACTGGATGATCTTGAATAATTAACTAGTAATCCTAAAATCTGCTTTCGTTTTGCCATGTTTGTCTCATTAATGGTTGTATAATCACTAGTGATAACGCAGAAGTAGCGTATTCTGAATTTATGGTGACTTTACAAAGTTTTCACGCTCTAATCATCGTCTCTCCAATCAAATGTCAGGTGCTAAAAACAGTTCGTAAGGAAATTTTAGAGGGCTGCAAAGTTGTCTTCAGCCGTGTCTTTCCAACCAATTTCCCTGCTGAGGAGCACCACTTGTGGAAAATGGCGGAGCAACTGGGAGCAACATGCTCATTAGAACTCGATCCATCTGTTACACATGTGGTCTCTATGGATGCAGGAACAGATAAATCCCGTTGGGCAGTGCAGGAAAAGAAATTTCTGGTCCATCCAAGGTGGATTGAGGCTTCAAACTACATGTGGCAAAAGCAGCCGGAAGACAGCTTCCCGGTTAGCCAAGCCAAGAATAAATGATCCGTTTGTCCTCTGCATCTAACCTCCGTTGACAAATTTACTTGCACTCATTTTTCAGTTGTTTCCATGAGGTGTACTGTCCAACCTGGCTAGTTAAAGCAGTTGTTGTTTTGTATTGCCTTAACTAAACCTTCTCTTTCAGCCAACTTTAGTAAAGATTTCGATGAAGGTGTCTACAAAAGTGAACCTTCCATCAGATCCAAGATTTTGTAAACCTTGATAGCGAGTTGAGAAGTTCATCCCGGTTTTTGTACATAACCAGTTTAGGAACGCAGTTTATCTTCATTAAGCTAATGTAATCTGCAGTTTACACCATGGGATTATTGTACGGTTAGCCCAAGACATCAGATTTGAAGTTTATGTTCGACACCAAGGTACTGAATGTTGTGGGATTTTTTTTTTCCGATAACGGTAAATTTCATAAATGTGCAATAATATACAATTGTACAATACAATCAAGATCTAGAGGCCTCATTAGTGTTTAACGTCCTAGGCCAAGGTATCCTCAACTATCCATAAGTTGCAATTGTGCATTGAATGATAATTCTGCACTAATAATTTTCAGCTTAATCTCCTCTATTACAATTCGGGCTAAGGTAAAGGGCAGTCGATCCTGCTACTAAAATCTCCTCCAATTGCGTTCTTATCATATAAGATAAACCAGCAAAGTGAGTAGTGCTCGCTAAGCCGCATTGACAGCGTGCTTTCTTCTCCATTTCTTCGATACCCAACTAATATCCACATTGCAATCATGGTTGTGCCAAAATAACTGCAAATGCTTGCTTATGAAATCAATGCATTGGCAAGAAAATCGACAACGAAGATTAAATGATTGTGGGTCTCTTGTTGTCCACCAATGCAAAGAACACAGGCCCCATCAAGGTGATGAAGCCACGGTTTATTCAATGTTGACAATTTTTTCAAGATAGCAAGCCATATGGTGAAGGAATTATGAGGTATCTTGAAGGGGCCCAAGAGTAGTGACAATCAACTTACCTTGGGACCTTTTGGATGGAATAGATTATATGCAGCTGCATTCGTGAATGTCCCTCCATCCGTTGTTCAGATGATCTTATCACTTTCCCCATAAAGAGTGGGTAAATAGTGTAAGATCTCTAAGCACTCCAAGTAAGTAATAAGTGGCCAGTTCCATTCCTCTGTTTTAATGACGGTGTTAAACTTGTCTTCCAAAAACATACTCGTAAGCTATGGGCCTTGTGGAAATCAGTGTATAAGTGGACCAAGCAAGTGTCATGGATTCTGTCATAAGTAAAACGAATCACCATTACCAATCTGATAATCAACATGTGGTAGGAGTAATGTTCGCGAACGAAGCAATTTGCACCATCCCCAAGACCTCGTTCGAATGCTAGTTGTCCACACCAATTTATCCCGAGGTCGAAACTAATGGATCCAAGCCACCCAAATTGAAGACTGACGACCTTAGATAACATCCCACAAGTGTCTACTCATGAATGCATAATTAAGTGTCGTTATATCATGAATTCCTTGGCCACCTTCATCATGCGGTAAACAAACTTGCTGCCACACCACTTTGGAATAACCGCTTCCTATCGCCCCTTTCCAAAAAGAAAAAGATCGCATTTTCTTCTCTACTTCACGAATGACCCCTTTAGGCAAAATGAAGGTCATCACCCACTAAATGTTCAACGCTGTGAAAGCAGATTTGATAAGTTGGACACGTGCAACAAAGAATATTGAAGTCCCTACTATCTCTTAATACGTTGGTCAATCTTTAGAAATAAGGGCTTACAATCTGCTACGGAAAGCCGGGAGGATAAGAGCGACAAACCAAGATACTGAATTGGGAGGATACCAAGGAGACAATCCCGATCTCCTTGAGCTGATTTGAAAGTATAATTGACTTTTCTCGAATTGACATGTAAGTCAGATAAGGATGCGGACATTTGAAGGCCTTTCTGAAATAAACGGATAGCGGCCTCCTCCACTTTACAAAAAAATAAGAGATCATTAGCAAAGCACAACTGAAATAACCCTAGTTCGCGACATCTCCAATGGTACGTAAACTTCAAATCCTTCTTAATTAATTATTGAAAAATCAAGCGTAGTACCTGCAACACAAGTACAAACAAGTAAGGGGACATAAGGTCCCCTTGCCGAAGACCACGAGCTCTCATGAGAAAACCATGTGCACCAACATTCAGTCAAACAAAAAAGTGCCGTTGTTGAAATACATTCCTCAATCCAATAAATAAAGATGACCAAAAAGCCAAAAAGCTACAAAAAAACAATCAAGAAATTCCACTCAACCATGTCATATGCTTTGCGAAGGTCCACTTTCAAGGCACACCTTGGGGGAAGGCGATGCTTATTGTAACCGGTAAAAAGTTTTTGTGCCAACAAAATATTGTCTCCTATTTATCTCCATGGGACAAATGCATTTTGAGAGAGGCTAATAATTTGATCCAATATATTTATTGAGTCGCTGCACTAAAATCTTGTAATAGCCTTATAAAGGACATTACAACATGAATTAGGTCTGAAATCAGCAACGGTAGAAGGGACTTGTACCTTAGGAATAAGAGCGAGGAATGTAGTATTAACTTGTTTCAAAAGTCGTCCAGTGGCAAAAAACTCCAGCACTACTCAAGTTACCTTCTCCCCAATGACTGACTATATTGCTTTATACAGCCTTGCCGAGTAGCCATTCGGTCCCGATGATTTGTCCTCTCAATATCAAAGAATGCAAGCATGACCTCCTCCATCGTCACCGGCCTTATGAGTGCACAAACTTCTTCTTTGATAACAATACGACTCGCCCACGATTGCAAGTATCTCAAATTAATGAACCTGTTACACCTCTCACCTCCCAAAAATCTTTGGAAGTACCCAAAATAAAAGATAAAAGAAATGCCCATCTTTGCAAAACCAAAATCAATTTTGGAGTCATGAAAATAAAACCATTTTCAGAAAAAAAAAAATAGAAAAAAGATAAAAATGATGTAAAGAGTACAAGAGAGTATTTCCGGATCCGACCCATTCGGTGCCCTACCGAACTCCAAAGCCACAAAACAGATTCTCTCCACACTGACTCAAATCCCCCTCTCTATTTCACTGCGCTTTTGCACTGACTGAAAATAAACCTCCGAATTCAGAATCAAACCTCGCAGTTCTCTCGCACTGTACAGAAACCGGAGGTGAAAAGTTTGATGGCCGACAAGAGTGAAGCTGAGAGAGGGGAGGATGCAAAGGTGTCAATTAGCCCTTCAATTCCTTCCGGTAACGACACGGTTTGGGCGGACGTTTCGTCCCTCTTCCGGCTTGCCTGCAACGGTTTGTTTCTGTTTCTCTCACTCTTAATGCGGTCATTTTTGCTTGTTTTATTGAATTTTGAATGGGATTTAGAGGATTACAATATTTGCTGTCTTATTGTTCTTTAATGTGGATTGCTTGTTTCCTTATTGCGAACTGTGTATAATAAACAAAGTATTCAGTGGACGGGGAAGCTAGTGAAATTAATTTGTATGGTCTATGATGCAACTAATGCAGTGGAGGGTTTCCATTTTAGAAAGCAGTTTATGTGATTTCATGTGAAAGAAGCTTTTGGAGCTTAGATAAGGTTTCATTTAAAATGTGATATTGTAGATATCAAATATGTATCTTCTACTGTCTGTCTCACTCAACTTTTGGAGTTTGTTATTGGGTTTTTGGACAAACTTTTCTCTTTTTCTGATAATGCTTATTGTAAGATCAGGTGGTACTCATGATAATTTTGTTTTCTTTTTGGGAAGCTTGACAGGCGGGTATTCTAATAACAGATTAATGATTAATGATAAAACTCTCTTTTTTCTAATGGATTGAAATTTGGGTATTTGGGGAACTTGGTGGTGATTTGATTCAATTAGTTGATAAAGTATAACAGAATATTCTACTTAGTAGGCCGATAAAGATTGGAAATTTCTACTTCTAGTAAGCTAGTTTAAGTTTGGATATCAGTTAGACCTGAAGTTACAAGAGGTGTTTGGCTGAACCTATTTAGCTGTGCTTGATGAGTTGGGGATGGCTGGTTCTGAGTCTGAAATTACATCAGAAAACCATAAGTTCATAACAATGTGTTTGAAGAAGGGAAGAAGCATTATGAGAGGTAAAGGTGGTGATAAGCGACTGTACCATCATCCATATTGCTTGGGTAATGGAGTTAAATGAAAGGTAAGCTTATTGTTGTAAACCAAACTAACCAAAAAAAAAAAAGAAACGACAAGAAGATGAAGCGATTTGCCTGCTTTCTAAAACTCCATTATGCGCCAAATTTGGTTGGCTAACCGAATTATTATTTGATAAGTTGCTTTATTGTGATATTTGACTTATTGTTAGTATCATGAACAAGAATGCTCAACTTGAATCAACACACGAGGTCTTATATCAAATTTATTTGTTGTTGACTACACTGATCTCTTCGTCAATCTTGTTCCATAATTTCCATGGTTCTACCATAAAGGCAGAATCATTAAGTGGCATCCTATCAGTTGATTCCAAGTTGTTTCTCTTCGTATGGTTTTTCTGTTTGGGCAAGTCATCAGATTAATCGTGGTAAACTTAGTGCCGTTAAGTTTGACTGAACTATGTGATACTGAGTGTTGGATCATATGACCTGGACCTCACAGATGTTGAGAGGTCACCATGAGATCGATCTCTATATCTCACTTTTTATCACTAGAAAATGTTAAACCAAACGCATTAGATTCGCTAGGGTAGTTCCCGCTGATGCTTAGTTGGGAGGAAGTTGTTGACATATATAAGGTTGATCTGAAAGATAATCAACAAATGTAGCAGAAGTGGCTTACCTTTCCCAAGTTAATAATGAGATCATTAGAGTTGGGTTCACATGTTTCTTGATCACATGCTGGGTCAGTCGGATGGATGTTCATTTCATTTTTAAATTTAGAGGGTTCCATCTCCGAGCAATTTCCATTTCTCTGGCTATAGTCACCCGTGTCAATGACTGGATCAGATGCAAGCTGTATAGAAACACTTAATCCTATCTGTTTTGTCCAAATTTCTCTTCTCAAAGTATTTCCATTTTTTTTTAAGCATGAAAATTAGGAATTTTGAACTTGTGACATCAGAACGTAAATCTAATAATTCAACAAATTGTGTTTTGGTGGTTGCTACTTTAGTCATGTCTGTAGATAATCTCTTCTTGCATCACTATGAAATCATCTTATGTTTTCTGCTTGGACTAAATTCAGACTTCTGTAAATTCTATTCCTTGATTCCCTGCCCTTCTCTTATATCTTGCTGATCTGTTGCACTCTTACAAATGATAACCAAATAGTCTTAATCTTTTGTATGAAGTCTGCTCTAGCTTCCCTTCTGACCTGAATAATAGTGATCAAATGTGAAAATTGTTTGTTATTTGGTCATGATCCTTTATCTTAACTGCTTCTATGCAGGTATTATGAAGTTCATATCTATTTTCTTCACATTAGTCTGACTAGTTCTGAATCCTGTTCTTTATGGCCATCCATATATAAAAATGATTATATTTTTAGTTCAACCACGATAACATCATTTGCAAATTTCATACTCCATTGACCTCTTTATGTGTCCTTATTTCCTTAATCTATTTTATGCACAAAGAAAGTAATATGGATCTTGGAGCTGACCCCAGATGCAATCTACTCTTTGCTGTAGCTTACCACAATTGCAACTCTTCTCCACATAGTGTCGTAGGTTTCCAGCTTCAATGTTCTTAGTCTCATTTCCTCCTCCAAGTTTAAAAACCCGCTCTAATACTTCCAGAGAATGCTGTCACACTCATTAAGATACTTGTTCGGTTGTTCCTTCCTTATTTTGCTTAATTAGAATCATTTGGATAATGGGATGGTTTCTAGGGAACAAAGTAGCTTCTGATGTTAATGAAACTTGGTTTGACTGCCTTTTCCTTCATACCAAAACAAGTCACAAATTCTTTGAGCATGGATGAATGCCATGAAATTGGAAGAAAGTGTTATTTCACATTTTGCTTTTAGGGTATTAATAAAACTCTGTTATTTTCTTATAAAACCGGGATCTAATAAAGCATGAATATTCTTTGCTAATACATACTTGCATGTCTAATCCCCATTGCATAAACTTACTATTGTACTCTATAACTATCAGTTAAATCTTAAATTCTTAATATAATATTAAGGACATAATGAAAATGAGACACATATTAGGTTTCATTTTAAGTCTTGTGGTAATGTTCTGTTCCTGGAAATTCCTTTATTTTTTAGAGATTGGGGTGCACTCAATAATCAATATTAGCGCTTGATTAGGGCTGGGAAAAGGCTGCTTCAGTATGCCGTCCACATTTGACTTGACTGCTAGTTTTAGCACATCTGATTGCTTTAATTTTCTGTTAGTGTTCTTCTTGATCACATACAAGACAACTGCCAAAAATATTCATTGTTGTAATCTGGCTACAGATCTTCGAAGTGATGAGCTCATAAGTGGAGAGAATTTTAACCTTTTTGCTGCCATGTCTGCTTTAGAGGTATGTTGCTTTTGCTTCGACATTGACAGAGATTTTGCAAGTTTAATTTATGTATATTGTAAGTGTGATAAGGTGAAGACTAATTGAAGCACAAGTAATTGAAAAAAATGTTGTGTCAAAATTGTTATCACTATTAGGTGATTTGAGATATTTCAATTTCTTGTGCAATCAGTTCATCGTGCAATTCTCATAACAATGAAATAATGGTAAACAAACAAAGCTTCCATTAGCAGATATGACTGAAATATACTCTTTTAAGAAAAGATAATATTTTCATGCATGAGAATGACTGAATCAGAATATTCTTCACTCTTCTATTAGTAAATTAAGTTGGTGTTTGTTCTTCCAATCTCTTTGGCTTTGTTATTTTGGTCTTCTTATAGATAGCTGTGGTCTGTGAGAGTTGGCTATGGGCCTTACTTTATGATGAATGCCTCATTTTCTGGAAACTTAAACTAAAATGTGGTTGCAATCTCAAGTGAACAACTTAAAGAAATGGAACTATTTTTTTAGGGGTTTCAGAGTTGACATTAACTATTGAAGGTTGATGAATCAACATCCGGGGAGAATCTATATTGTAGTAATTGATGTGTTTGATAAGACTTTAGAAGATTATATTTCAGATCTTCGATACAAGAAATGGTTTTCTTAATATTATCTTTGTCACATAATTATATATAGTACTTGTGTAGTGGTAGCAACTAAACCACCTGTTACCTGAAATCCATCTGTTTTATGTCTGATAATGGGGAAAACTAAAGCAATATCCATCTCTTTCTGGTTTAATAATTGAATAGAATGCCAAGCATATTCCTAATTCTACATTATAAGTTACTGAAAATTGGGGAAAATTGGTTAGAGGACTGGTTAGACAGAATTTTGGAGGGGTATAGTCTATAGAGCACCCATAGAAAATTATATACCTGCTAATGTTCTAAGTCTTTTCACGTGTGAATTTTCATTGGCGATGAAAGCTTAATGGTTTTACTTCCTGCTTCATTGTAAATCCATTTTAAGGAAAATTTTTGCTTGCTTATCCAGTATTTAAATTTTATGTGAATGTGTGTGTCAATGTCTCAGTGTCTTATTAAGCAGATCTTTTGTCTTTGTTAATCAGAAACAGGTGCTTTCAAATTTGTTATGACAAAATTTTTCTTTCACACTGCACACTGGTTGGCAGTGTGTTATTAGAACCAGTTCATAATGCATTATATTTTTTCTTACTGTTTTCCTGATTATTTTGTTCCATGTTTTACTTATGAACTTTATCTATCTGAATTAGATAATGGACCCAAAGATGGATTCAGGTATTGTATCTACGTATTATTCTGTTGATGAAGCCATTGACAGTGGTGCTGCTCCTATCCCATTGAGCTTTGATCGAACAGTGGACGTTCAACGTGTTATTGATATAATGGATCATCTTCTAGCTTGTGAGGTATTGCTGATAGAACAATTGAGGAGAATCTAAATAGTAGTACGGGAGTGGTGATGAAAAGCCCTTTCTGATCTGTTCATTTAATTTGATGCAGGCAACATGGCATAAAGGAGGGTCACTAGCTCAAACTGTTTTTTCTTGCATCTACCTTTTGAGACCTGAGAGAACGTCATTTCATGCTCTGCTGCATTCTTTTTGTAGAGTTATACGAACAACTTGCAACACTGTTGTTTCAGCTGTTTCAGATGCACGCACAAATGAAGTAAAGTACTTCAACAAATCTTAGCTTTTTCCTTGAGATAGATTTCTATCAACAGTATCATAAACATATGCTTTGTTGATGATGCTTTTACAGAAAGTACTTCAACCAAAAATTTAACTTTTATTTTATTGTCAAATGCACTTAAATGAAGTAAAGTATTTCAATGAATCTGTAGCTTTTCCCTCAATGAAATAGAGTTGTCAACAGTACCATAGGCCTTCTCACTTCTTCACATGCTGTTAATGAAAAGTAGTTAAATACTTCAGTGAATCTTCTCTTTCTGTTTCAGCTGTTAGATATGCATGTATTATGTATAAATGAACTAAGTACTTAACTGAATCTTCTTTTCCTGAGAGATGGAGTTGTGTGGTGAAAGTATCATGAACCTCCATTCATTCTGAGGACTTTTGAAGAACATTAGTAAACGGGATTGATGGGCTCATATGATGCTGCAATTTTTTCGCTAGTTCTCCTTTGCATTGCAAGTAGCTCTTGTTGTAATTTGTGGAATAATTTCTGAATTCTGATCACATAAACATAATATATGCAGTCAGTTTGAACTGCTATCTTATTTATATTAATGACAGCTTAATATTGTATGAATGCATATTATCCATAATAAAGATTGATATACTAGTAAGGTGCCTTCCACCGTCTTTGTATACTCTTCTGTTTCTCCTTCACGCACCACCCATGAAGGCTGCTATATACAGCAAAAATAAGTATTAAGGTTTTGATAGATAAATAACAAAGTTGATCTGACTTCTAGAAACTTAATGTGCATATCATGGAATATCTATGCTTGATATGCATTCGGACAGTTGTATGCTTGTTGAAAAATGTTGAACTGTTGCTTCATCTGCTGAAACTTGTTCCTATTTTTATGACATTGTCTTCCACTCTTGGGGCAAGAGGAAGAATTACTTAAAATAACATGCTTATGATGCCTTCTGAATTGAATTATTGCTGTCTCTTTGCATCATATCACATGCTGGTGTCTTAAATTTTTCTCTTTTATGCTTTCAATTATTATCAATTAATAAATCGGAATACAGGAAGAAGATCTTTTCACTATGGCTTATGGTCTACCATTAAAGGCCGATGGAGATGATAAATGCTTATCAATGCTACATGCAGTGGAAGAAACAATTTCTCGACAACTAAAGGCTTGTAAAGCACCATTATCTAAAAGAAAAGTTCTAGAAGGTTAGCATTCATGTGTCTTAATGATATTTTAAATGTTACCTGGATAAAGAAGTTCTTGTTTGCTTTTATATTTACCACTTTGATTCTGTGAGAAGAATTATATTCATATCAAGTTGGGAACAAGAAATTCTCTTTCGGAACTAAGTGGGAAAAGTTTCTGACACCTGTTTACCTTTTCATTAGCTACTTAAGGAAGTAGCCTTCTTGATGTATCGCTACTTTTCTTAGACAATTAAGTACCTGATAAGTTTATTCTGGCACTGGCGTCTATAAGTGAATACTTCCATCATGACAGCAGTGCTGCAATCTGAACAGGTGTATATCATGAAATTGCTATATCAATGTCTTAAGTAAGTGCGTCTACCTGGCTTCATGTAGAATTGATAAGCGTGGTACCTTTGGGTAGGTCTTTTTTTGTGCTGGAGTTTGAACGGTAGGTGAGGACTGTAATTGATGGTTTAGCCTCATAGCATATAATTCTCTCCTTAATCTTCTAACTCATATTTAGGGACTTCACACTAGTAGTTCCTGTTTGACGGACCGTCTGTTTATTATTATACTAATCAACCATTTTTTTAAAAGATCTTTGTTCACCAAGCTGAGAGAATCACCTGATAGAATTTACATAAAGTATTTCTTAATGAAAAAAAGAGTCGGAAAGTATTTTTGGCGCGATTTATCTGTTCTGTAAAATGATGCCTGAGTGCAGTGGTAAGGTAATTGGAAAAAGAAAGAAAAATAATAGCCTGTTCATTACACTGGTGGTTGGAAATTGCATTAGGCAATCCGGTAAAGATAATTTTCTTAATATCTTCTCTATATATTTAATTGTAAGCATCAAAGTGCTTTTTATGGATCTGAAGGTTCCACAAGAACTGTAAATTCTTATTGTGATACTACATATATTACTAATTAAAATTAACAATAATGATCTGAAAGCAACAAACACTAAATTTACCCCTTTTATGCATGTTTGTTGAGCATCTGTATTATAGAAATCAGAACAAATTTTGATGATGTTAAAACATCTTACTTCCTCTTCTGGAATTCAAGTATCCTGTTCGACTGGATGGAGTTTAGATGAGAGTTCAAATTCCATCAAACATAGTGGTTGGGAGTTTGTTGGTGTCTCACTAATACTCTAATTTGGAGTATTTTGGAGGACAAAATTCATTCTCGGAGGAGTAGTCTCATTTTGGAGTTTGGACATCCTAAACAAAGAAATAGTAGGTGATGAATTTGGGACAGAGGGAGTATAAGAATTAGGTTTGAAGTGATAATTGACTGTAAACTCAATTATTTATTTTGAGCAGTAAGTTATCTCAATGAAGCTTCTATTTTGTGCGAAATATTTCTGCGTGTTTCCTTTATTTTGATTGTTTCATTGTCTATACCAATGATGTTGTCTTCTATTTACTTAAAGCTACAACCAGGATCACCTATTTGAACTTTCTGTTTACATGCAGTTCACTATGCATTTTCATTTTGATATAGATCATGTGCACAGCGAGTTTCGTTAATTAGTATACATTCTGTTATGGTGTATGCTTATCCCCAATGTTAGATACTTTGCTATGAATTAGTTATTGCGAATAATGCCTCAGTTCAGTATGGTACCTTTTCCCTGGGTGGCTTTTCTTTTTTCCATTTATTTTTTTCAATATGATTCCGTTATGCCAATCTATAGTTGATATTAATTATTAATTGATTGAACTTGTTGCTTGCTGTGCAACTACTACCTTTCTTAGCTTCTACTTGGATCTCAGTTTGAAGGTTATTCTGCCTGCTTTTGTGCAGATGTGGAGCCGCTGCAAACTAATCTTGATCTTGAAGAAGGGTTTTGCAAAGCTGTTTTATGCCGCTTACGCTTTCGTAAGGTCCTATGTTGTATTATCTTTGAATTTTTGTCTTCAAAAAATATAAATTTAAAACATTCCTGAGTATCTATGTATTAGGTGCAGACCATGAATTTATTCCACTTGATAGCTATGAGTTAGATGTTCCTTCTGAGTTCTTGAGCTATAGAGCTATTGAGTTCCTGCTGTCTCTTCTTTATCTGTCCTATAAGAGGCCTCTCGGTTGGTTCATAGAGCTCTAAAGAGTTAGCAGCTTCTCTTAGGACTCCATTAGCTCCCATTAGCCGCAGGACCACTTTCTCTGTTACTTTGCATGCCATTTTCTGTTGCTGCAGTATGTTAACATAGTAAATATGTTGTTTCTCTTGGATGAAGCATGTTACTTCTCTTTTTGTTTGATTTCGTGCACTTTTGGAGCATAACATGTTTGATGGTTGTTGCCCAGTTCAAGTCTGTCCGCAAGTGCGTGAAAGAGGCTGGAAACTCATAGCTGATTGGAGTGTATTGTGGTGACAATGTGCATGATAAATAATAGATGGGCTAGAATTCTAATCTCATTCCTTAATCCTCATTTACTGACCATACTGAAATAAACTGATGCGAACTATAGGACATGAGTAATTTCATCAGCTTTTTAATGGCCCATGTCATGCCACTGCCATGTGAGGGCATAGCAGGTCCAAAAGAGATTGTCCTAGGTTATAGATGGTGAACATTCCTCCACTGTTTATTGTTTTTGGGCAAGAGAGAAATAATAGAATGTATAGGAATTCATATGCAGATGCTATATGTCCTCAAAAAGTGATTGTTGATGTAGTTAGATTAGATGTAAACTTGTTCCATTGGTAGAAGTCCCACAAAACATGATTACTTTGTGGTTGAGTAGAGAATGTTATCTGCCTATGTCAATCTGTAGATCTGGGTTGGTTCGCTTTGAAATTTCCTTGAGTTATTATAGGTTTTGTCTTAGAATCTACTTTTGTATATCTTCGTGGGCTACCCCTCATATCTTGATGTAAATTTATTGGGTTTAATACATTCGAACTTACCCTGCCATGGGGAAAAATGGAGAAATTCTGCTCCAATAAAGGAGCAGAGGCCAGAGAAGATGAAGAAATTTCCTGACCATAATATATGATTTTGCACTTGATTTAATTCTAACAGGGACAAATTCAACCAAGAAAACTGATTATTGGTGATGATGATGATGACAGAAAGAAAAGAACATAACTTGTGTCGAAGTACTGCAAGAGGCCTATTTGAAGATGCTAGAAATTCCTGATGACTCTTCTATGTGTTATGGAATGTACTCCACTACAGCAACCATGTAAAACCAAGTTTCCTGACAATAGATTTTCCTCCCATGATAGATGCTAGAATGCAAAAATAACCCAAAAATTGGACGGGATGTACTTAAGAATTCTAAAAGCACTAAGATCAGAACTTACAAGTTGATCAACTTCTGAAAATTGAAATACACTGCTCTTCATGTAGTATAACAATAACAGGTATATGACAGGAATCAAAAGAATGAACGTTCTATTAATTCCCAACGTGCTGGTTTTGCCTTTGCCTTGAAGAGATGCTGGGTTACTCCAATATCTTCTGTAACTTTGTCATGCAATAATTTTGGTTCCTCATATTATTTAGTTATTGGAATTATTTTTGCTGGTGCTTTGAAAAGAGCTACCCTTCTCAGTTCTATGTGGATGTTTTCGCTCGTGATGGCCATCATTTTCACTCCAATAACATTTTGCTAAATTTCTGGGTTCTCAGCACCTCTACCATGTGCTAACATGTATGAGGAGACCTCAAGGCAAAGGCTTGGAGTTGGCCAAGAAACATATTACTTCCTGCTTGTGTGAGCTAGATTCCATGCTCAAGTCAGCAGAATTTTTGAGGGACCACTGTGCATGTGGAACTTTAGAGGATGGTGCAGAAGATAAAACAACTGCATCTGGTTGTCAACCAATTGGTTTCGATTCTACGCTAAACAGTAGGTCAGCTGCCCCAACTCCACCCCGTGCAATTAAACTACTCAGCTGGACTAAGGTTAGTGTCGAATAACTGACAGAACTTTTAGTGCTACATTTTCAGATTTTGAAGATTTTTTATTTTTTATTTTCTTGTACCAGGCAGTTAATTATTTCCAGAAGCTTCTTCATGACCTAGATATTATATGTTCCTACTCTTTGGATCCTGTTTTTGAAGGTGCCTTGCGCTTTGTGGTTGACTTTCAAAAGCTTCAACCAGATCTGGTGGCTAGAGCTTATATCCAGGTCCAATCCTAGCTCTGTTCTTGTTTGAAATTCCAGTTGATGCTTAGAAGTTTGATCCAAGCCTTATTGCATTTGATTCTTTCAGAATTGTATTCACTTGAAAGAGTTAAAAAGAAAAGATGGCTAATACAATGAAATTATACATTTACTTTGGCCTCTTGAAATTCCTAAAAGATGACTGGTCCTCTAAAATGCTTTTTGGCTCAGAAACTATTCTGGATGCTTGATAATTGGTATTGTATTTTGTGTTTTATGCCTTTCTGGATTCAGGATGTTCTTGGATGTGCTTTTTAATGGAATACCCTTCCAAACAGCCCACCACCTACCTCAGTTCGAGAAATATAGTGTGTGATATGACAGTATCTATAAGAATAAGGACTCATTCAGTAGTATAATGTTAGGAAAGATGTGATACGGGACTTGACTTAAAATAAGCTTCACACAGAATATTAAATAAGTTACATATAATGGAGATGATGAAAATAAGATGATATCATTGGAAACCAAAGAGAGAAATGAGCATATTCACAAAGTAGTAATTGACTTTTAGCTTGCAGAAATACACATTCAGATGAGGTGATCACCCTAAATTACAGACTTTACACCCTTATACTGCCATAATTCATAAAAATAGTGTTAATTGAGATTATGGAGAAGGACTTTGACATAAAACACCTGAAATGGTGTATCAAGGTATCTAGACCTTTATGGTTCGACTTTATAATGACTATTACCAGGACGAGGATCCATGTTGCTGACTAGGGCTGGCAACGAGTCGAGCTCGAGCTCGAACTCGAGCTCGAGAACGATTTCTCGAGCCGACGAGCAATTTGCATTTGGATTTACACCACCAGAATACTATTAAAGAGCTTCAACAGATATGGAGGAGAAAGACAACCATCTGAAACTGAAATTCGTACAGACATCGGACTTTTATCTTACATATAAACTGCTACAACAGTCATGAACTTTCACCCTTTCTTCAACTTCTGCTACAACAGTCATGAACTTTCACCCTTTCTTCAACTTGTTTTGGTTATAGAAAATAGCACCCAAACTCGGAAAAAGAATAATAAGATGCAACAGAGAAGAAATGGAAGCCTGGAAGCCGTACTCGTCGCCGTCCTCGTTGCCGACTTGCCGTCCTTGTTGGCGTGAATTTGGGGCTAGGGTTTTAAGAGATGGGTTTGGGGAAGAAATGAGAGAGGAGAAAGAATGGAGATAGAAAGAGAGAGGAAAAGAAAGAGAAAGAAGAAACAAGTTGTTGCCATGAATTTGGGGCTAGGGGTTTAGGAGATGGGTTTGGGGAAGAAATGAGAGAGGAAGAAGAATGGAGATAGAAAGAGAGAGGGAAAGAAAGAGAAAGAAGAAACGAGAAAAATAGAGAGAGAAAGAAATGGGTTTTGACTTTTTATGTATTATTATTATTACCATTATTATTATTATTATTATTATTACTATTACTATTATTATTATTATTATTATTATTATTTTAAATCATGAGATCGAATCATAAATTTTTATATAGATATAATTGAAATTAATATATGTTCACAATCTGTAAAATTTATATATTTATAAATATTAGTATAACATTGCTATAACTATCATCTTACATTGTTGAACAACATAGGTTAATCGGGCCATCAAAATTCAGATCAGACCGTTTGGTATGATTAAACTTATAGAAAAATACGTTTGGTAAAGTTTTAGACTTATTGGATATACGGATGTCGAGATATTGTACTCGAAACATAAGAGTAATCATTCAAGACGGTGTATCGTTGAATTAGACCATGTGATTTTAAATCATACCGTCTGATATGATCTAATGGACATAGTCTCGTATATATTTAAATTTCGTATGAATCGGGTGCCCGAATTTTAAGATATCATAATTATTGATTAAATTTTTTAATCTCATTATATATATAATAAAATAATAATTAGAATTGTTCAACCATCATCATCATCATCGTCATTATTATTATTATTATTAGAAGATTAATTCATAGGAATTACTAAATTTTGACATAAATTTATAAATAATAAAAAATCATAAGTGAATTACTTGTCAATTTAAAAAATGTATAACATAATACAAATATATATTAAAATATAACATAAAGATATTATAATAATTTTAATTATAAAAAATATTATAGTTTACTAAGTTGTTGATTAAATTTATTTTTATATAAAGATCAAATGTATAAATAAAAGTACCATAATTTATTATTATCCAAACTAAAATATATGATATTGATTAATAATTATAATATATGGTCAATTCAGATTATAAAATTGATCAAATATTAAATATAAAATTAAATATATAAAAAATTCAAAAATAAAAAAATATATAAAAAAAATTAAAAATATTCACCAGGCTCGCGAGCTGGTGAACACCTAGATTTGAGCTCGAGCTCGGCTCGATAGGAGCTCGAGCTCGAGCTGGCTCGACTCAAAACTCGAATTTTTCGAGCTCGAGTCGAGCTCAAAGTCTAGCCGGCTCGACTCATCTGCCACCCAGAATGTGATGTGCAATATATACCTATGCTTATGTTGAGCCTAAACACATTCACAGTCAAACATACAACCAAACATATTTAGCCCAAATGTACTGTTCTTTCCACTACATCCTAAGTCTTGTATTAGCCCTTAACAGCCTGAGCGGGGAAGTAGAAAAAGTTTGCCATCCTCTCTGCTGACTGATAAAACTCCATCCTGAAACTAACCTACATTTGCAGGGTTTGACAAACTCCCCGAAAGTTGGCTTACCATTCCAACCCAAGTCACAAACTCTAGGGTGGTGCCAGCTCACTCGTGAATCTGATTGGTCGTGCCCTGTGTGATCATAATATAAATGAACCTATCTGAAATACAACTGTACTTTTAGGTTGGAGATGGCTTTATGGTTACAAATAGGTTAGTGCGTGTACTAAAACATACTTTTCTTAGAGAGCTGCTCTAATTGACTGGCTGCCTATTTCTGAAATATTATGGTTCTTATCCTTTTCTGTTGGTTGTTCAATGGAATTTTCAACGGAAGATCTTTTTCTGCATATTTGTTTTAAATCTTTGTTTTGTATGGTACATTTAGTTACTTCTCAATATTGTTCCTTTTGTTATTTGGCTGATAAAGGAACAAATGTCATGTGAATGGATTCTAATGCTGGTAGCTATGGACAGCTTCTGCTGGTACAAGAAGGGAAGCTCTATGGACGTGAACCTATGTTCGCTGTGATTTGCAGAGCTGCCCTTCTACCCGAAGGGGCAAAGAATCATGATGTCCAGAAGAATGAAACTGTTGGACAATTAGGGCAGGTGAAATTCCAGATACCTTCCCGATCCTCAAAGCTTTCCTGTGTACTTAAACAATCTTAAATTGTAAACTCAAATATTATTTTTGAGAATTTGTCTTTATGATAATAAATACATGCCTAAGTTGGTAAATCATTTGGGCGCCTTGCAAGCTGGTGTAGTATTTGCTAATCAGTTTTCTCCTATTGCTATTTAGGTTACTTGCCTGCTTTAACTAATTCACTGCACACTATTTAGACACTGAAACCTAATGAAATCATGGGTTGTGGAATGCAGTTATTAATCAGTTTGCTTAGAATCCTGTGTACTAACACAGCGTGGCAAAGGCGTAAACTTGGGAAAATCTTACAGGACTGGCGAATAATATATGTACAGGTTTGTCAAAGTGGCTGCTCAATTGAATTATACATTTCTAACTCATTGGTTTGCATGACCATGCTTTTTTGGCCACCATATTGTCATTGCATTGATTATTATGATTTCATTTTTCTTCTACTTTGAGTCTCTTCTTCTATACTTTTCAAGTCTTTGTTGAGCAGCAAAGAATTGTGCCAATTTCGTTAATGGGAAAATAATGCATATTTGTATAATTATGAGTTCAAATTAGTGATGGCAAGTAAAGCGGGGTACTGCCTCGGACTCTGCCTTAGTGGGTCTGTTCAGAAGGTCAGGGGACGGGATTTAATTTTTTAGATGCTTCGGGGTCCGTGCAGGGTCTTGGGTTTTCTCCTAGACCGGTCCCTGATGATATTTATAATTATTAATTTATTTAAAATTTTAATTTTTATTCAATATATGCATTTTGCAAAATACACCATATCTATAGTCATAGTAGTTTATTGGATATTTATCAATAATAAACTTAATTTTTTAATTAACTATATCAGCTAATTGAAAAAATGAAAGAAAAAAGATAACAGGCTTTTGCAGGTTATACCCAAAAGACTCGAACAAAAGAAGAGGGAAAGTGAAGGAGAGAAAAGAGAAGAAACAAATGAAAGAAAAGGGTGAGTGGGGAGGAATTTAAGAGTAGATGTCGCAGCTTTGATTTCTAGTAAGTATGCACGTCTTTGAGGTATGGGTTTAACTAGTGGTTTGCTAAGAGGCTGCTTAAAGTAATAACTAAAGGTTTTGCAAACATTTTGATTACATACTGTATGGTTCAAAATGTAAATTTGTCCCATGAGCAGCTGCAGGATAATATATTAGCACAGTTAGTTATTATTCTAAATATTTTTTTTCCACAGCATTGAAATTAAGTTGATCTCTTTAGGTATTTGATGGGTGGTTGATGGATTAGACATGTATACTGGCTTTGAGATGGTGCATTTTCCCCTAGATGTTTGGTAGCTTGGCACGACTAGCTTTTGTTCTTCAGTGAATGATAGTGCTTACACAAGGCGTCGATTGAAAATTATTCAAATGTTTGGTTCCATGATATGGGGTACTTGGCAGCATATTGGACACTGGTCTTATGCATTTGAGGCAAACAAAGGTTTGGGGCATCAGAATTGTAAATAGCTAGATGCAGACGGGTGATGGTGTTGTTTGTGGGTGTGAGACACAGCACAACGACAGGATACTGACACTGTGCACCATCTGAACTTGAAATATATTTTGGGTTGGATGTGGAATAGGTTAAGGACATCATAGGGTGTGATTTCTCAACTTTTCTATATCTATTTTGTAAATAAGGTCTTTTTCCTGGGCCTATGACTTGGAATGGGTGCACTGAGGGATGGTCTACTGTGGTGGACCCTACATGGCCCGGTGCCATTTGGGCTCCCCATCACTGGATCTTAGGTTTGTTACGGCTTGGTGTTGATTTAGTCTGACCCATGGCTTTTTGGCCCGAATCCTGTGAAATGGTAGTGACGGTCTTGGTGACATGCCTTGCAAAGTGTTGCTGGCATCGCTGGCTTAATTTTGTGGGTAGTATGATGGGTGTTGTTTGGAGGGTGCCTACAGATCTGGGTGATGTGTACTTCACCTATGCTGGGCTGTGAACCAACGTAAATGCTCTGAAGGAAGAATGAGATACTTGCTCAGTTGTGTCCTAGTGTGTGTCAGAACATGCAGCTGGGTCAAGGGGGTTTACAGGAATGCTCCAGTGCCATGCTTAGGAAAGGTTTCACCTTGTGATCATTTGGAGGGCACGTCTAAGCCATATGTGGATAAGGGGCCTGTTCCTGTCCGTACAACTTCGTGCATGAAACTTTGTGGACATTGCCATGTTGGATGATGTTAGACACTTGGTGGAACATGATTGGGCCAAGTTCTTAGTAGTGGGGATGTACATTACCACCTTTTTCCTACATGTTTAAATACTTTGCTTGGGTGTTACACATTTTTATGGAATCCCTGGTTTTCTCCAAAATTATTATTTGAAGTGTTTAATTTCTCTTATTGTCGGTTAATTATTTTATTAACTACGCGAGTCGGATATTTAATATTATTTCTGTGGCCATTTTTCTCTACATTTCATTATCTGATTTATGAGCATACTTGTTATCATTTTATGTTATCTGATTTATTTGTGGCTATTATTTCATCCAATAGTCACATTATTTGTGGCACATTGAGATTGTAAATTTACTTGTTGGTTTATATATCCGCATAATACTTCCTTTTGCAACGTGATTTAGGATTTTGATTGCTAATCTCCTTGTATATTCCGACTTGGGATAGCACTGTGAACTATAGTGGTTTCATCATGAAACTGTGACTGGCAACAGCCAGAACCTGCAAATACGGAGACAATTGTGGTTTAAGGGTGGTTTCAGCCTATAAATTGATGTGATCCCTTTCCATTTCTACCATTGTTGAAATGTGGTTAAACTCTCAGAGCTAACTGAAAAAACAAGGACTGTATGAGTTTGTCAAAGCAAGCCTCACAGAGGGCTGAAATTCTTGAAATATCATGGGAGTCTCACTGTAAGTTGGTGTATAGCGGTTTTAGGTGTGCATGTGGGGTTGGTGCTCTATTTTGCTTTGGGCCTTAATAATGATGCGGAAATTTGATGGGAAAGTACGTGGATTAGAAGCTAGATAAGCAGCTAGTAAAGGCTATACGGAAAGTTGTTAATGATACATTGCCCCCATCAAAATTTAACTTCGTGCAACCTCTTCTAACTCTGATGTATAACCCATAAGGATGCAATTGACTGGGTTAGGGCACAATAGGGAATTTTTGAATATGTCCTCATTTTCTATCAGAATCTCAAATACAAGGGCAACTTGGTTAACTGATGCAAACCATGATGGGATGTTTCTGTGATTTAGGAAGATTGGGGTACAAAAAGTAATTCAGCTGTTTACAGAGGAGGTCATGTTATTTTATATAAATATTTACAACTCTGGGCTAATTTATGATATTCCAAGTACTGATGACACCATGGAGTTTTCCTTTAACTAATGCAAGTGATCAAGTGCCAAAATAGGCTAACAGTAGCTTCAAGAATGGGCCAGTTTGAATATATTTATTCTGATAGAAGTGGTTAATTAAACAATGATATTGAGCTAAGAAATTATAGTTTTGTTGTGGGTAACAATCTTAGTTCCAAACATGTAATTCTATAAAGAAAAAGATCAATCCCACAGGTATATTTTATTGATAATTTTGTTGTCTCACACTTGAGTTCTTTGTTTGATCTACCAGCCTTTCCTGGGTGCTGACTAATGTTTGTAGAATTTGCATTTTTCCTGAACAGCTTGAATTGGCTTTTAGAAAAGAGTTCGGGGATATCACAAATACTTCAACAGATCAGGTAATTGTTCGGATCTTTGAGCATTATGTGTCATTCACTTGTCATTATCGTGTCATTTATTTAGTGCTATTGACTCAGATACTTCGTTAGTGACTTGAGAAACAGGGTTGTTATACCGAGACCTGTAACTTTGGTTCATAAATAATTCAGTTATTATTTGTTTCCCTATATTTGCATAACCAGGGACGAACCACATTTACAATGTGCACACCCTGTAGCAGAAGACCCTGTAATTTCTGTGACAAACAATCATAAAAATAGAATCTCATCAAATATGTGGAATACAATTCTATGGCTGATATTCATAGATTTTCAGAAACATCATGTGTTTTATTAACCAAGGGAAGATTGGAACAGAGTCTTTCTCAAGACATCATACCTTATGTTAACCTTGTTGCCTGAATCTGGACTTCTGGCGCATGGATTCATGGAGCCAACAGATACCAATTAAATGACCAGAGAAATGATACTTTGGGTTTGACCAAGCAGCCAAATTTAAATGGCAAATCCCTTAAAAAACAATTAGAAAAACCTTGGAGCAAAATAATGTCCATTACGAATTAAACTATAAAAATACAAGATGCATGAGATTTGTGCTCCAGGCTTGAGGTGGCCACAAAAAATTAAAAGAATCCAAATAAAATGTAATGCTTGAGTTTTCGTGGTATGCACTTATGAGAGAAATTGACTCCAATACTTAACATGATGGAAATTACTTGCTCTCAGAAATTTTGTTACTGTACTCCTTTATGAACGCCTGATCTTGCATGTTACATCATCCCATCCTACAAAGGACGAGCCTCTTTTTCCTTCTTAAGATGCCAATTCAGGATAGTGGACCAATTCCAAATTTGTTTCAGGTAATAATACAAGCTCTTCATCCGATGCAGTACATACTCACATGGATTTTACTAATTCAGATTCGAACAACAATTAGTTGTTGAGAAGATGTTTGCATTTGCTTATAACATAGATCTGAATTATTACCAAAACATAATTGGAAAATTACCTAATCATGCTTATATTTAGTCCTTTGAAATCGACTCATGTCTTAGCTAAAGCTGGGATGGATTTGATTAGTTTCCTAAAGGACTATAATGTTTCCCGCAATTCTTCCCATGAACCCCTTCATGTCGATGGAGGATTTCCTTGTAAATTTGGTGAATCATTCTTGGATATACTATTTTATTGGCATTCCATTTATAGTCAATGTATTCTATTATTTGTTACTCACATAATTAGTCATGTTGGACTTTCCTTTATTGATTGGAAATATGGATTTTGTGAAGCTTCGTTTTAGTGGGTACTATGTGCTTCTCTGATAATGGGGATTAACAATTTCCACAAAGTGAAGATGGCCACAATTAGTCTGCGCTGGTTTGTAAGCGGGTACCATGGGCTCGGTGCATGATACTATACCTGAAGGTGGTTGGAGCTAGTTATTTGGAAGTCTGTACTCAGCTGTCTTGTGTCAATAAATTTGTAATTGTATTATGTCCTCTTGAGGCGTGGATTGCAAAATGAAGTTTGTGAACTCTTGACAGAGTAAGATGTTTTAATCTTTATGAGCTCAAGAAGTATTAATGGATGAATTTCATAATGATGAAGACGGATGCCTGAGCTACTTGTGTGGATGAACAACTTACAAAAGTTGGTAAATAGGTGAGCACAGGTCCTGTGTAGGGTTGCCAAAGTGATAGCTGACTGGGTATTGCCAAAGCAGCTCATGATCGAGGACTGTGCATTAGAAAAAACTGTCCTTCCCTATTTGATGTCCTCCTATAAGCTTCAGTTGCTTGGGTTTTGAAGAGTTCTGATGCTAGTTTGGTAAAGAAAGAACCTGATCTCTAATGTGCAAGGGTTCCCACTTGAGGGCAAGATTGCTAAGCTTTCCTCAATGATGAATAAACAATGTGATTGTGTTACTTATTGAAAGAAAAAGTAAGGTGGAAGACTTTATTTTCTAGTGTATGTTACAACTTAATGGCTTAATCTTTTAGGTCTAGTTCTATGTTAGGCCCAATCTACCTGCATTATTGGGCTTGCTCAATGCAGTATGTTCTTATTTGGTTAATTTTGCCTTTTGAATGAGGATATCAAAAAAATAAGAGCACTTCATTTTATGCCCACTTTTAGTCAGTTTTGTCCTATTATATCTGCTGTTTTGTTTTTCTTGGATTTTTTTTCTTGATACCTATTATTTTTTCTGGGATGAATATGAGATCTGCAATTTAGTTTGGTTGAGGGAGGTAATATCCCTGTTCAAAGACAGTTAAAGTTATATGATGCTGTTTTCTCCACCAGTTGGTGGTCCTTGCCAATCATATAAATAAGTTTTTTATGCCCATATGCATTTTCATCCAAGAGAGATTTTATTTCCTTCCTGCAGAACTTGTGTTTAAAGATCTGCAAACACATCCTGATTTGGGTTGAAGAGCAAACATATTGGATAGCTTTGCGTTTCCTTGTGCTAGGCTTTGAGTTAGAGCTATATTCCACCAGTGAATATTGCATGGTGTATTGGTATATTTATGTTATCCTGATCAAACTTGCGGAGAAAACACATCTCAAAATGATGCTGAGCAATGACTCCAGTGAGTATCTGTTAATTCTCTCTTCTTTCTTGTCACATAAACAGGAGGGCAAAGATTTGCAAATTTTATCATGTCTAAATTGCATCTGATCTACTTCATGTTTCACTGATATAAACCTGAAATTCAGTTTTTTAAGATATTTTGCTGGGAAATTGTGATGCCGTGTTTTAGTTATTCTTGGCTGAAAAATTAGGACTAGATTTGATGCAGGATCTTTCTGTCTTACTGATTGAAAATTTGGTTTTAATAATAAATTCAAGAAAATATAACAGGAGATTTTGTCATTATGAATCTTTTAATGTGTTGCTCAATGTTCCTATCCAATTTTTTTAGCTTGCAGAGAAGTTGCTATGCCAGATATTGATCTTTTATAGCTACCTAAGCAGGTCGACGAAAATCAAAAAAGAAGAGAGATTTCGTGAAGGATGTGGGAAAAGACTATCAGATTCCACCTTCGGTCTTGTTACTCCAGTGCTACATCTATATTGCGGAAGGTCTTATGATGGTAATTATCTTCTGGGAATAAATCTCCAATTTATATTCTCAACCAATATGAGATCACTTGTCCTGTATTGTCTGGTGGTGTTAGACAGCTGGGTTTAATTTTGTGAGGTGAACTAAGAGTTACGACTGAAGAGTTAGTTGAAGAAAGAATGAATATAGATAGGTAAAAGTTTGTAAAGTCAGTCCTCTTTACAGATGCTATGCTTAGCAACCTTCAAAACTCATCTAATTGCAGCCAATTCAGTCATGTTATCAGGGATGGTCCTCCTGGTGTATAGTTCAATAACTGTCAGAGGACTTTAAATCTTCCATTTTGACTTTAAAGGATTATCATTGTTTAATGCCACAATTAGATATAACATGGCCAGCATGGCAATGCAATGGCCTGATAAACTTTAAACTCTGAAGGCCTTATCATTACTTACTATGGACAGCTATTACTTGCAGACAGATTGTAGTCTAAATGAAGTGACTATCTCTAACTGTTCAAAATTTCAGATGCTTGCTTCTCTAAGGAATGAAAACAAGATCTTTCTCTGTCTGGGTCCTTTCAACACTGAGCAGGAGGTATCTTTCTTCTACTTATTCATGTTCCTCCTCTGTAATGTTTTAAGGAATAA
Organism: Sesamum indicum; assembly: GCF_000512975.1. Classification (NCBI taxonomy): domain Eukaryota; kingdom Viridiplantae; phylum Streptophyta; class Magnoliopsida; order Lamiales; family Pedaliaceae; genus Sesamum; species Sesamum indicum. Next base: position 6,444,899 of record NC_026149.1, on the reverse strand, counting down.
AAATGCTATGCTTATGAAGTAGCTGATTGTTTAAATTTTTCAACGTCATATATTATTCATAGGTCAATTGATTGTTAGAGGCTTACTGGGAAAGACCTAACCTTTCCCAGTCAGCCAAAATCCTTGTGCTTTGAGATTAAATGCTGTGCAAAGGAGAGGTTTTTTTCCTTTTCACATGTTAGTCTTTTGGAATTTGGTATGTTGGTTTTGTATTTATTACAGTGAGATCATAGAAGATGACACACTCTTGCTATATTCACTGTTTTCTCAGAGATTTATCCAACACTTTGAGCTATTACAGAAAGCTTGCCTTCCTGATCATGCCTCTTACTTTTCGTTTAGGGAGACTACAGCTCATGCTCGTTTCTCTGTAAGTATTTCTGGTATGACTACTCAAATATCTTGTACAACTTTTGACCAGTATCTCATTTGGCAGACTCTATCCGAGTACAACTGCTTTAAGGATGCTCAGAGGATGGCAAAGGAGCTGCGGGGTAATTTTGCTAATGATCCTGACAGAATGGCAGAACTTCGCCGGATAGAGCAGGTGGCAGAACATAACTGCGTTGCCCTAAACCTGCTTTGCCGGTTAGGCACTCTCGAACCATCACTTAAAATTTCCTTTGAATTCATTCACCATCCACACTTTGCTGTTGCTGCTGTGAAGAGGTCTTGATGATCTCGAAATTTTGAAATCTCTTATACGTCTATGGCATTTGAGTTGTTGAGCTCTGTTTCTGTAGCATTAGTTTTTCCGTATTACAACAGTTATCTCCAACCCCCAAGGAAAAAAAATGTATAATTGTGTTATTCTGTTAAAGAAAGGTCATTTTCATTGTTGACAGTGTACATTATAGCATTTGTTGTGGGATAAATCAAACATTAGAGGTTATAAAGTATATTCAGCACCAGAGTTGGAATACTGGATATAATAGACGTTCTCTTGCCTGTGAACTTGTGGCACTGACTTGCCTCTGGTTCATTATATTTTGCATAATCCTTTTACAGTTATTATTTCTGACCTACTAGTTGTTTACCAAGTTCGTCAGTGGATTTTTATAGGAATTTCACTGTTAAATACTTGTGCGAAAACATCATTTCATTCTCCTCCTCTGAAGTCGGTTGAATATTTTGTCCAGTGCAGAAAGTCATGCCTGTTTTATTGGTATGGCAAAAAGTTGGATATTTTTTGTAAATACTTATATTACGAAGTTTCACCAATAAATAGGAAAGTGAACTACCCATTATAGGCAATAGCAATAGCAACAGTTTAAATGTAAGGTTCTGGAGCTGCTTGTTCCAAGTCCTAATGGATAGCTGAATCTGCGAAATGTTTGAGTACTGCATGTCTACTTGCCGAAAAACAGGTGCATTTATGTATTGATACGTATGGATGAAACATGTATTGTTCCAGAATCCAGAATATTATGCAGGAAAAATACCGGAACTGATGATCTCATTTTCTTGATTCTGCATAGCCTAAGAACCAGACTTGTACGTGTTTCTTAAACTTACGTGCTTAGCTCCTTGTCACCTTTAGAGGGGGTTGAGATAGGAATGAGTCGAATGACAATGGATGGAGGTTAAATCCTGATATGATTTATACTTCTAGATCTTGTTTTATTCGTTTGATTATATATTAAATTGTCTATCACGCATAATCGCATGTTTGGTTGATGGAATTAGAGTTCAATCTTATCAATCCAAGTATATCTGATAGTGTATCCTACCTCTTTTACATTTGTTTGTATTCTGTAATATCTTTAATCAAACACCAATATTATATATCTCATGGAATATCACACATACAATACGTCAAAACAAATAGCATTAATGAATGAGGGGATTAATTATCATTCTATTTTTCATACAATAAAATTCTATCATATCTACTCCTATCACGCGAATCAAATCAGGTCCTAGTATGTATGGATGATATAAATATGTTTGTAACTTTTAATGTTTCAGGAACTCAAAATATTTAAATATAAGTTTCAGTAAATAGTAAAGTGGGTCCCTTGAGTTTGCACTTAGAATTGCTTTAGTCCTTTTTACTTTATTTTTTGACACATTTCTTGGTGAAAATCTGGTTGGAAAATTGTCATGTGAGCGGCGCATGACTTAATTTGCTGAGAAATTTTGTCACTCTTCATTCAGACGTCCAGGCTGTGTTACGTATTCTTCAATGTGGACGTACAAGAACATGTCCAGCCCATGTTTCACGTCTGCCAATGTTTTTAATAGCAGGTAAGATTTAATAGTAGTTGATTTGGGAGGGGAAAAATATTTGGCAAGGGTGAAGTAAGATTTATTACGAAATAAATCTTGAGGAGGTAAACAATTATTTATATAGAAAATATAGAGGAGGTGAACAATTATTTATCCTTCGATGGTATCGTGTTCAATTTTGATTGAAATTACATAAATAAATAACATGTGGTTATAAATGTTATAACTTACATAAGGTAAAATATCTATTTTTGGCATTAAACCTTAGAAAAAGTCCTACAAAATCCTTTGAAAATGTATTTTATATATATATATATATATACACATATATAATTTACTCAAAATCTATTTAAAAAGTACATTCTATAGATTTTTTTATTCAAAATATTGAATATTAACATTTAATAAACATTCTTAAGGTCTAACTTTCTTAGACTGACTTGTAACTTCTTAAATTACTGATTTTGATTTTTTTTATTATACTTTTAGGTTAGATAAGTCTTTGAAAATTTAGTTATAACTTTCGATTTTCAGTGACTTTCGAAGGGGGGGAAGAAAGAAGAAGAGAGAGAGAGAGGGAGCATATTTATTTAAGCTAAGCAATATGTTGATATTATGTGAATAAGAGTTCAAAGTTTTATTATTAACATAAAGTAACTGCATCATATTTAGCATACGAAAATATATATAAAAAAAAATCCTGCCTTAAACAATGACTAATTTGACAATTTTATGCACTTAAGGGGCTAAAATGAAAGTCAAACTTGAACTTTTATCATTTTATCCTTAAAAAGAAAAGTCGAAAATTAGCCACATTTTTTCCGAAAATGCTCATAAAGATCAAATTGAGATTAAAATTAAAATTTTCAAATATGAATTTGAGGAACAAAAGTAATTCTTAGTGCGGAGATAAGTAACGTTTTATACCTTCTTTTCTCTATAAATTTATAGGTGATTAGTTTTTTAAAAAATTATCAAGAAATCTCGTATTTTAGAAAGTTATGATTACACAAATCGACAATTATATTTTAAAATTAGGTCTAATTGGTATGACCTGTTGGGTTCAGATCTAGATCCAAAGTTTCTAGTTTGGTCACGAATTTGTGGAAATTTTGACAATCACATCCCAGATCAAGACTTGATGTCAATCTCAGGAAGAGGTGGGAAGAATAGGTGATGGAAATGAGAAAATCAAGTGTGTTTTACTTAATTTGTTGAATGATCCATAGAGATGTTTGATTAAGAGCGATGATACGACTTGGGGGGTTTATGTCAGTTCAATGGCAACGTATGTAGTCCGTTATCTTGCTTATTGCTTTTCTTTAAAGGTTGCATGCCTTATTACATGTACGAAGGAGATGATGTGAGATTGAGAAATTGTATGATGATAAAGTTGAAAGAGATTTGGCAGAAAATATTGGAAATCAGGTCGAGTTTTTAGATTCATAACCCGAATGGTATCAATATTTGAGTTGTGTTTTGATTCAAGTATATTTATTGAGGTTGCAGTTGTAATTGTAATTAAATTCTTATTTAATAACAAAATTTTATATAAATACTTTTTGAGGTACATTACACTAACATCCATTTGGGGAATATATTTATATTACAAAGGGCGTGGAATATTTGTTTGATTAGGTCTAACTTCAAGAATTATTAGTGCGGTTACCCATTTTATTTAAAACAAAAAAAATTGGGAAGGTACGAATTCGACAGTTTAAACTTCTAAATTCTTTCTAGAATCTATTAAAATAGAATTAAAAATATTTAAAACTTTCCATTCTTACTTTCATTTACTTGCAGTAGAGTTTATTACGATCTTTTTCCATGAACATCAAATGAGAAATTGGGAGGGTGGGTGTATTTATGCTAGTATAAAAAATCGCGCTGATTTAGGTAGGTATAGAAAAAAAAATACTACTTTATCTTTTACCTACCCTTATAACACGACCTAGATCAATTGGTTGAGCTTATCATAATATTCATTTCGTCTATGCTTATTTGGCAAGTTTGACATTTGTTCTTTCTTGTTGGGATTATCCTCTCCTTTTTTTTTTTTTTTTTTTGATTTCATTCTTCCGTCAACAACCCCCAATTACTAAATTTTTTTAGGATATTTAGGAATTAAATTGTGATCTCGGGCTCTTCTTCGGGCTCGAGCCTGTCTTGGGGTGTCTCTTAGGTTATGCCTTCCTCTATATATCTATTCTTGATGTAATAATTGTCCTATTCATTGCATGCAAGTTGATTTTATCTCTAATTTCCTGTGCAAAATATCTTCATGGCTGGGAGCGGTCTGTTTGGTTTGTAAATATCTTTTTTATTCCTACTCCTCCCACTATATTATTAATTATTGTCTTTCTTTTCTGTGGGTTTGTGTTCATTAGCTTCCACGCTTGGGGAATGGTTAGATACACGTCAAGGTTAGGTCACGATTTGTCTCTTGTAGAGGACAATAAAAAAAATATGCATGAGAAGGATACGTCATAGTCAAGGGGCAGTGTCGTTGCTGCTCGAGGGTAGTACTACATCGGGTTGAGGCGAGACTATCGAGGTTTCCTCGACTAAACCTCCCAGGCTGAAGAAATATGCCTTCGCCCTAGCTTGTTTGAGGCCATCTGCCTTGGCCAACGCCTGGCCAACACGAGTTGCCTCGATTGGCATTTGGTTGAGGCAGCCCTCGACCAGTCCTTGGTCCTGTGACTAAGATTGTTTCTTGGCCTCCAGCTTGTTATCCGAGGTCAGAACAAGTCGATAGGATCACCTTTGTTACGTCCCCATGTTCCCACATGTGGGGACATGGGGGCGAAAAAAGTGTCTTTTTTTTTCGGGCTCTGGGAGAGTTGATGATTTTCAAGACAAGGCTATTGAAGTTATTAGGAACTTTCTGAAGTCTCATTTGGGTTCCCTTGAAATTTTGATAGAATCAAGTTCATCGAAAAATATTTCTAACGTTGTCATTGTTCAAAGTGATGACTCTAGGGTTTGTTGAGCCCTTGCATCATGGTATAGGAAAGGGGCTTTTGTCCTTCGAAATTAATCATCATGAGGGGGTCGGTTTGAGGGAGAGGACTTTATGTTCCTCGATCCGAAAGTTGCATGTGAGGCTGATGCCGAGGAAGACAATGTAGAAAAGGTGGATGAGCCGTCTATAGGGTGACATGTGGTGATGTTGAGACTGATCGGGGTAATCTTCCTCCTCGGGATTGACTTATTTTAGTATTTCTATTTTGTGAGCGAGGCAGTTGATTGTTATTCTTTGATTATAATTATATTGCTTTATATTTTTGGTTATTGTTTGTTGATTCTACTTGTTCTGCAATTATTTGGGAACTTCTTAGGAGTTTTTTAAATTATATTTATGCACTTATATATCGAGAAATTCTTAGGAGGTTTTTTTTTATGCATTTTTTCTTGCGAACTTTCTAGGAGTTCTTATAATTGAATTCTTATATTAATCCTTGGAAACTTTTAAGTGTTTCTCTCAATTCAAATTGGAGATACATATTTTGACTATATACATGCAAGATGTGTATTGGTGGTACAAAAAGAATCATTTTTATTTACAGTCATATCTACTATGATAAGAAAGTATTCTTAATTCAATTCGGTAGAACGTCGGTCTCCAAACCTGATGTCGTAGGTTCAAATTCTACAAAGCGTTATTCTGTTTTTGTTATGTCTAATTACAAGTTTTCTTTTTGGGAACTTCTTAGGAGTTCCCTTGATTGTATTTATGCATTTATCCTTCAAAACTGCTTAGGAATTCCTCTAATTGAATTCATTTATTTCTCTTTGCGAATTCTTAGAGTTCATTTGATTGTATTTATGCATTTATCCTTGGAAACTTCTAACTGAATTCTCGTATTTCTCTTTGGGAATATCTTAGGAGTTCCTCTGATTGTATTTATCTTTAGAAAGTTCCTCTAATTAAATTTTGGTATTTCTCTTTGGGAAGTTTTTAGGAGTTCGTCTAATTGATTTCATATATTTCTTTTAGGGAACTTCCTAAAAGTTTGTTTTAGTGTTTATTGCTCTAGTGTGTTACTTTATGAACCTCTTGGGAGTTAGTTCTTGGGGCCTCCACGTTATAGGCTTTGTAAATCATTATTCTCGGGACGCTCATTATGGGTCTTCATGGGAAAAGAAAGTAATAACAGAAAACACTTGAGTTTTATAAGTTGCTTTTCTGGGGATATTGTAGTAAAGTCGTCATCTATGTCTAGTAGACCAGCTCTAGCTAGGAGTGAATTAAATGGTCTTGTGGGTCTCATCTCCCTTTGTACTTGATCAAGTTTGGGATTCTAGTCACCGAATGCAAAGCTTCGGCCATTTGTGAGGGTGCAAAAGGACTACGCTTTGGTGGGTCACCGCTAATGGGCAAGTTAGGATTTTCATTGATCTTGCAAATGGACATATATGAGGAGGCACTTGACCTTCCATCTCCCTTTGAAGCTCTCCTCATTGAGAGACAGTCTTCCGAGAGGGAAAGTGCTAGTCCTCCCCTCTCCCTTTCAAGCTTTCTTCCTTGTGATGGCTCTCTTCTAGGAATAGGAGGCTTTTGATCTCCTTCATCTCTTTAGGGCTCTCCTCCTCGAGATGGCACGTTTCCAGGGAGAAAAGGTGATCGACCTCCTCTCTTCCCTTGGGTCTTTTCTCCTTGGGATAACACGCCTCCAGGAGGAGAAGATGCTCGACCTCCTCTCTCCCCTTGAGACTCTTCTCCTCGCGATGGCTCTCCTCTAAGAGGGAAAGGTGCTTGACCTCCTTTCTTCCTTTCTTCCCATGAGGTTCTCCTATTTAAGATGATTCTCCTCCAAAGGGTAGGTGATTGACCTCGTCTCTATCCTTATGGCTATTTTGGGGACGACTTTCCTTCAAGAGGAGGAGGTGCTTGACCTCGACTCCCTTATGTCAAGGGCGGCCCGCACTTTCGGCACCCTTGACGCACATTCGGCTATGCAATTGCTCAGCACGGCCGACCAACAACCTTCGCCAACAGACGTTGGACTTCGGCAGTCATAGAGTTTTAGGCGTAGGTCTTTTGTCTTGTACATGTACGTTTGTAAATACTTTTGTTTGCTCAGAGGGACGTTATACATCCTGAGGTGCAATGTTCAATCTTTTTTGTATCTACTGCTCAATAGGAAAAATCTTTTAAAATTATTGTAGGGGGAATAAGCTCTTGGAGCTTGTTGTAGTCTATGTGCTAGTGTCCCCCTCAAGGCAATCCCTTTGCGCTAGCATCGTTTGTACAATGTGTGTGCATTCCGCTATCCAATGAAATCCACATTCTAAAATTTGCGTTCAATTTACTACTTTCCTACTGCACCTTGCTTATTGTTGTTGATGTTGTTGTATTCTGTGTTGCTATTCCTATCGGTGCATTGTGCTAGTATCGTCAGAATTTTGTTGTTGTGTTGCTATCTCGCGGAAATAGTCGTTTACTGTAGACTGCTAGCCACATGGTGCCCCTTCCTCCACATTGCAGAAGACGCCTAGTGAGAAGTGGTATCAGAGCCTCGGTGCCTTCATTGGCCGAGGCGGGTTGCTGGGACCAAAACAAATTCTGTTGTGAGAATGGTGGGGCAAGATGCTTAGAGCTCGAGACGGCGGCATTGCCTAGGGAGCGAGCCACGAACCCAAAGGACAAAAACTCCCATTTGATTGAATTGGTGATGAATTTGGAAGAGAATGTCTCTTCCCTGGAAACTGAGATCACGGTGCTAAATTCTAAGATAGATGAATGTCGGCAGGTGGCGCAAGAAATGGCCAGTGCCTTTGGTGGTAGTGGCATTGCTGATATGCCATGTGAGATGGAGCAGATGCCTATTTAGATTGGTTTGCTCCAACGTGCAGTGAGTAACGCCCCTGTTGTTGCTCATGATCTTGGTGCTAGGTTTCGAATTCCTTAACCAAAAGCCTATGGTGAGTATCAGGTTGGCTCCAACAATCATGCGGCAGATGCTCTAAGCCGCAAGGCAGATTTGGCAACCTTAGGGATCGCTAGCAGTGCTCTCCTCTAGCGTGGTTGCCACCTTCGTAAGTGATTGGGTGCGCGAGTTACTACTGAAAGATCCAGCAGTGCAGGGCTTGGTCCACCTTGTGGAGCAAGGTAAAGCTTGGCAATTTTGGTTTGAATATGGACTACTGATGACCAAGAAAAACTGCTTATAGAAAAGCACACCTATGCATTAGTGTAGAGTGCCTACTATGGGCCACAAATGCGGGATGATGTAGATACATATGTTAGCACCTACTTGATTTGCCAGCAGGATAAGGCAGACCATCAGAAAAAAGGTTAGTTTGCTTCAACCACTTCCCATCTCAAAGAAACCTTGGAGAGTGTCTCCGTGAACTATATTTTTGGATTGCCTAAAGTGGGAAACTTAGGCTCCGAATCGTTGTGGTAGACAGGTTATCCAAATATGCCACTTTCATCACAGCCCCAAAACACATCACGGTGAAATGGATGATTCATCTGATATTCAAGCATATTGTCAAAATATTGGGACTTGCCTAAGGATATCGTTAGTGATCGAGACTCCCATTTCACTGATTGTTTTCTAGACCAAGTTATTGAAACTCCTTGGATCCAAACTTTCAATGAGCTCGAGCTATCACCCACAATTTGACGGCCCGATTGAACGCTTCAATTCTATAATGGATGAATACCTTCAACACTTTGAGCGCGGTACACAGAAGGATTGGGTGAAGCTCTTGAATGTCGATTAGTTGTGTTTTAATGCCCAAAAGAGCTCTTCCACCAACAAGAGCGCTTTCCAAATTGTGACTGAGTGACAACTGCTCCTCCCTAACACCCTTGACTCCCCACAAGGTGTGGATCCCCTCTCGCTCAAAGTTTCTCTCAGGAATGAAAGTAGAACGTTGACATTGCCAGAAATTGCCTGGAGAAAGCTCAAAAGCGGGTGAAGAAGTATGCAGATAAAAATCGCTGCTTCATCAAGTTCAATGCGAGAGACCTTGTGATAGTGAAAGTCCCAGACTCGAGATTATAGAAGTCATCAAGGGAGAGAGATCTTCGATTGATGAAAAAGTATATTGACCCTTTACCTATCATCGAGCGTATTGGAATGGTGGACTACTAGGTAGATTGCCTTCTTGGTGGAAATTCCACGCCGTCTTCCCTGTGAGTCAGTTAAAGAAATATTTAGCAGACAAGGAGGATGGCGCCCGCAATCAGTCCAGTCGCTTGCAACTTGAATTGACAAAGACAAAGGAGAAGGTGGCTGAAGCAATCCTGAAACACCGAGTTATGAGTACCGCAAAGTACAATCATATAGAGTACCTAGTGAAATGAAAAAGATGCAGCAGTGAGGAGAACACTTCGGAGCAGGTGACGAACCCTAAGGCATTCCTACCTCTTTTTGAAGCTTAGCATGCTTTTCATGTGCTGAGGACGTCTCCATCTCAGGTGGGGGAGAATGTCAAGGTCCACCCGTACTCTGAGCACCCTTGAAGCACATTCAGCCATGCAATACAACCTTAGCAAGAACGGCGTTCCGTAGAATATATTGCTCAATCCAGCCAACCAACAACCTTTGATGACAGACGTTGGACTTCTGCAGTATTAGAGTTTTAGGCGTAGGTCTTTTGTCTTGTACATGTTACACGCTTATAAATACTTTTGTTTACTTAGGGAGACATTATGCCTTCTGAGGTGCAATGTTCAATCTTTTTTGTATCTACTATTGTCAATAGGAAAAATCTTTTTAAGACTACTATAGAGGGAATGATTTCTCGAAGCTTGGTGCAGTCTACGTGCTAGTGTCCCCCTCAAAGCGATTCCCCTGCGCTAGCATCTTTTGTACGCTATTCAATGAAAACCATATTCGGGAACCTGCGTTCAATTTACTGCTTTTCAAATGGACCTTGCTTACTGTCGTTGCTGCTATCGTATTCTGTGTTGCTATTTCTATCGGCGCGCTGTGCTAGTGTCAGTGGGAGTTCTGTTGTTGTGTGTCAATCGGGCGGAAGTAGTCGTTTACTATAGACTGTTAACCACATGGTGCTCCTTCATCCACATTGCGGAAGGTGCCTCGTGAGACCTTGGGATCTTCTCCTCGTGATGGCTTTTTTCTAAAAGGGGGAGGTGTTTGACCTCCTCTATCCTCTTGGGATTCTTTTCCTTCATGTTGGTCCGCCGATTTGCTCATTGTTCTCGGGGGCTAGGTCTGCACCTTGACGTTTGTGAGGATAGCAAGGGTTTGTGGCGACGCAACTGCAACGTGCTCTGCGATGTTCTGGGCAGCTGCACTCAAAGTGGCCTGAGCTGAGGCGTCTTTGATCAACTAACGAAGGGCTTCGACCATTTCCTAGAGCATGGGGGAGGGAAAACTTGCTTCCAATTTCCATGCTCTTCTTTTCCTTGATTGTCTGCCCCCCTCCCCCAAAGGTTATGTTCTTGCTAGATTTTCCTCTTGTGGGGGCATGCTTAGAGGTCCTTTCGAGCTCTCCTAGGCATGTATTACCATTCTTTGCTCATGATCGAGTGTTCATCTTCAAATGCTAAATTATTTTCTCCAAAGATGCGGCGGCTAAGTTGATGTCATCAAAAAGCGAGATCATCTGAATTTGTATTAAGTGGAGTGTGATTCAACACACTTGCACTAGAGTTTATTACAAGCTTTTTTCATGAACATCAAACGAGAAAAAAGAAGGGTATTTATACTAGTGTAAATTCACGCTAATTTAGGTAGACATAGAAAAAATTCTATTTTATCTCTTATCTATCCTCATTATATGGCATAGATCAATTGGCCGAGGTTATTATAGTAATCATTGCGTCTGGGCTGATTTAATAAATTTGATCTTTATTCTTCTTTTTGGGATTACCCTTTTCTTTCTTTTTTTTCTTTTTTTCTTTTTTTTTTTTTGTTATTCCTCAATCAAGTAGCTTTTTGGAAATCAAATATCATGGGTGATATCAAGTCGAAGTATTTTCCAAGATATCAATTAATAACAAAATATTATTAAAATAACTCTGCATGATGTTTTCTATATTTAACAAGTATATCAAAGTATACCGTCAATCACTTAATTTGGACCTTTTATGCTAACATTGACGAGGTTAGATGGTTCATGAAGTAGATTACGCTATGCTTATTAGCTTAACAAGTCAACACATCATTTTTTTCCCTTGGGGTTATCAAATGTGTAATTACAGTTTATTTAGGTTAAATGCAATTTACCCATGTGATATATGAAATGAGCAAATATTCTTTATAAAAAAAATTAAAAATTATCCCCATGAATTTCAAAAAATAAAGTTAATTATCCCTATTAATAGTTTAGATAGGGGATAATTTGTTTTATTTTTCAACAACACAGAAAATAATTTGCTATTTTATTTTTCACAGGAGATTTTTTATTCATTTCTCATTTTCACAAGGGGGTAAATTGCATTTTTTGCCAATTTATTGTAACCTTTTCAATTGGATTTTTTGGATTTTGATGAATAAAAAATAATATTTCCGAGTTATTGAATATGATATCATTAAAATCATCCAAAATTTATGTTGCTATTGTTATTATTATTATTATTATTGCCGCTTAATAAATTAATTTGTAGTACAAAAAATATAGAATTACCATTATCCATTATTTATTAGGATTGGGTTGGCTTACACCGTCTCATCTCGATTACACGTCCTTCATGAGGTATTATGAGTTACGAACACCATATCATAATTTTTATTTTAAAAATACGTCTAATTAGGGAGATGAGAACTTGAGACTATGTAATGCTCAAATATCTTATTTAATCCATCGTGGAATTGTCGTAAATTCCCATCATAAGTCTAGAAATGAGTGACATAGAAGAACAACAGTCTCAATCCCAAGGACGGTGTTGGTATGGTTTAGCCGGCACTCTTTGGTCCTATAAGGGATCTTGGAAGGATACATGACTTCGTTCCTACAAATATTATTAACCTAATATGCACACTACTGTCCTCATTTCGCTTCAATACTTTTGCACTATGTCTTTTCTGCTTCGATTAAAATCTCATTATTTTATCGTTATATTTTTTAAAATGAAACAGTTTACCTCCCTATCTAAAGAAATTCATAATATTAATTAATTAGATTAATTAAATATTTGAATTTTGAGATTAATTAATCTTTAATTCAAAAGATAGAGGATTAATTTAAAGGATTTTAAATTAATCATTTGACCTAGTAATTTATGACACACTCTATATGTGTGCAACTTCTATAAACACCATTTAAAATAAAATATTTGGACAATTTTATTTTTTTTAAAATATAATAATAAAATAATATTAAATTTATAAAAACAATGACTAAAAATTTTACAAAAAAAGATGTGATTATTGAAAGATAATGTGGGAGAGGGAAGTTAGATGGAAAATTAAATGTAAAAACTGACTAAAAAGGGAGAGACACTAAAGAGGTGTTTTTCAGTATCTCTCCCTTAATATGTAGCATAGATAATTGAATTATTCAATTGAGGTTTTATGTGATACGACAGACAAAGTGTTTAATTGAATTGATTAAATATTCAAATTTTAAAATTAATTAATTTGAATTAATTAATCTTAGGTCCAAGAGTTAAATAAAGATTGAATGTACACTTAAAATTAATTGATTGGATCAATTAATTATAAATATAAAATCAAAGTGTATTTAATTCAAATTATAGTCAAACCTCAAGGGACGACAAGGATCCACCATGTATTAAAGGCCCTTGACTAAGGGTTTGCATCCTCACAGCGAAGCTCACCTACCATTGAGTTGAAGCAAGCCACTGCCTCTGTGGTTGGCCATTTGAAGGTGCTAGTAAAAGGTGCTTGTGTATCAAACTTATCTCCCTCTCTCTCTTATATCTTTCTTCTTCCCATTTCATCCTTTTCTTAAGAGTTTGAAATTCATTCACGGCTTTTTTAAGAAATTTAGAGCACTTTCTACTTCATAAAATTGTTGTTCTAGTCCCTCTCTCTTGAGCTTTTAGCAAGACTCAAAGAGAGACAAATTTGTGTTTTACGTGGATCTGCTAGAAAGAGTTTTATTTAGCTCTTGTTTGGACAAAGCAAGAAGCCACTATTGAAGGAGGGCTTATAAAGCTATGGCACTCTGCTACTCTCAAAGAGATATTTACCTTTTGACTTGTATCAACCAGTTGGTGTGCATTTGCATAACGACCATGGAACCGCAATTGGGCAGTCGATGCTGCCTACAAACAACTCTTTGCTAGCTTGGTGTACCATATATGCAAGAAAGAAACAAAAGGCAATTTGGCAAGGCAAATGACCCTATTAATGCAATGGCCTTGCAGGGTTTAGAGCAGATAAGAATGCGAATACCGTTTGCGAGAGCTTATGAAAAACACTTTTCAATTTTCGATTCTGCTTTCAAAATTGCTAAGAAAGCATTAATTTTAAGTCAAAATTCTAGCTGCTTTGATTTTTTTGTAAATAATTCAACTTCTTTTAGACTACTTTACTCTCATTATAACAATTTTTATTTTAATCTTTTTAAAAATTGCACATTTAAAGTTGATATTAGAGCTTTTAAATAATTCGAAAACACTAATAAAATGTATGTTTTTCACATACTTAATATTAATGAATTTTTATATCTTATTCACTACGTTATCGGATATTATAATTCCATTTATTATAATAGTAATTGTTGATTAATCATGATATTTAATTTTAATAATTAATATATTGATAGTTAACAATTGAAATTCATCATGCAATTTTATTCAATGTACTAAAAATTATAAATATTAATTAGTTACAAATATTTAATATTAATTATTAATAATTGAAATTTGTAATTTAATCCCCCAGAAACATGGTGTGCATTGGGTGCTGAATTTTCAAAATCCAGACCAAAGTACATTCCTCTTACGCTAATCGTAATATTTGGCTGCAGATCCGAGGATGGGCTCCACGCAGGCTTGGTCCGTTAAGTCACCGTCTTCGACGGCCAAGTTTGACTCTTCGTTTCGTTGAGCAAATTCAAACGGCCGTTCCAGCGGAATGCTTCCTTTTTCTCCACCGACTTCCACATATATTAACAATTAAGAATAATTATATTTACATCCCTTATTTATTATTTTTTACACAAATCACCTATATTTTTTGAAAAATTATAAAAATCACCCATGATAGCTTTTAAAATCCAAAAGATGCTTCAATTGACTAGATTAATCTTTAAAATAATTTTTCAAAAACAGAAATGCCCTTAGGGTATTTCTGTGATTATAAAAAAATAGAAGAAGTGTCAAACTAATATTAATGAAGATAAGAAATATGAATCCATATATTTTTTATTATTTATATTAATTTTTAATTTTAATTCAAATTATTTTATTAAATCTTTGTATGAAATTGGAAGTTTTTAATAATTAAAATATAAAATTATTTAATTAATATGTAAATAAAAATTAAAACATTATCACACTTGTAAAATTGATTAAAATTAAAAGATTAGTTAACCTCTATTTTAAACTAAGTTTTACTAAAATGAAAATAAAAAAAAATACATGTATTTTACATAAATCTAATTAGAATTAATAAAATAAATTAATTTATTTTTTAAAAAGATATTTTAATAAAATGGGGTTCAGGGTCGGTATGGCGGTGTGGTTGGGGAAGATGTGGTTGGGAAAGATAGGATAGTTTTTTAAAATAAATAATTTAATAATTTAAAATATCTTAGCGTACCAAATATCTTGATATCGATTGTCATCTTGTTTGCTATTAGTACAAAGAAGGCTTATATCCCCTTCCCATGTTCCTAGCCATCTCCAATTAGCTGATGTCTTTACCAAGGTTGTCTGTGTCACTGCATTTTTTTGTTGTTCAATCCAAGTTGGTTTAGTGCAATTGCCCCAGAGTCCAACTTAGAGTGGAAAGGGGGTGTAAAGGATTACAAATGCTGGAGGTTGAATATGCATATAGTTATTCACTCAGACGAATCTTGGAGAAAAAACGCAATTTGCTATACGTTTTTGTGTTGTATTTATTCGCAAACGTTTCTATTAATTGTGCCATGTTGGCATACAACTGTCATGGTGGTTAGGCAAGTTAATTAGTTGGTTTTGATATTCATTTTTTTATTTTTTTTCTCTTTTGAAGCTTGAAGAAAAATGGGTGTATTGGGGATTAACTTGAAAAATATCACAAAATGAAAGAAAAATGACTATTTTTTCCTCTTCAAATGAAGCTTCTATTAATTTTAACGATTTTATTAATTGATGAACTAAAAAAACTAAAAAGAAAAAACGATTATAGTACCAAAACTGCAATCTCAAATTATTTATGTGTTTTGATCAGGCAAGAAATGGGATGGTGATTTACACGATACGTCCACTTCCTTCTCCTAATCTCGTGAAGTTCCTGTAGAATAGAAAACACGTCAAGCTAGTCGGGTCGAGGCCCGACTAAAGGACTCCGACGCTCAAGTTAGAAAAAGGGATCGAAAAATAGATAATATCGAGTAATAGAATGACTGTAGAAAGGTTGATTACCTTCATCAGTGTAAACTCCTCCTATTTATATAATTTTGACTTTCCATGCATGACCGCCACGTGTCTCAATCATAGGCTTTTACAGCCTCATAATCAGGCGATTCATTGGGGATCACGCGTCTGGGTCGCTCTGACAGCTGTATATCAGAGATCCAGACCCTTTAATCATGTCACTTGATTCTCCTTGCTCCTTATAGAATTAAAATAATTGTTTGAGGTGTGAAATATCGTTGATACCCTTCATTAAGGGTATTCCTATCTTTTAGTAATTCTGCCCTCATCATGTTTCTAATATTTTATGTTTGTTAATGCTTATAGTATAAAGTAAATTGTTATATTATTTAGTTTATTTTGGATGTTGAAAGAACATAGCCAAAATTGATGCTTTTTGTTGCAAAGGGAGTTTTTTTCTCCTTCGATTTCTTCTTTTAGATATTTTTTACTTGAAAATTTCTATTATGTTTATTTATGACACGAATACTTTATATTTTTCTTGGAATAAAATTGTATTAATATTTTATATATTTGTCTGAATATACTTAATAAAAATAATATAATATTCAATTATTTTATGTTGGATTATTAAAAAATGAATTGTAGGAGTAAATAGAATGAATTTATTCTTTGATAGAGAAACACAACAATATAAGGCTAATTTTGTATATTTAGTTATATTTTTCAAAAGTTCGAGAGCTAAAATAACGAGATGTTTTTTATACAACTATTACAACCCAAGTGCATAAATTGGATATTAACCCTAAAACGGCAATAAAGAGAGTGTTTGCGCAACTTCTTGATTTAGAAAGTGACTTTTGTAAAAATATTAATAGTTGTAATAGAATCAAACGTGAGTGGTGTTTATAAAAAAAAAAAAGTAAAAAATCGGTCAAAATTTAAATAAAATAGTGTTTGGGCAAACTGAATGGGATAAAGATTTTGATACTGCAGCAAACTGAATGGGATAAAATTTATAAAAAAATAAAAAATAGATAAAAACTAAATTAGATAGCCTTGGGCAAACTGAATGAGATAAGATGATGGGGGTTTAATACAAGAGGGCATTAAGAAATATAATACAAGAGGGCAAAAGAAAAGGGCAATAGAATAAGAGACAGTGACAGAAAATAGAAGCTGTACCAACAGAAGAATTGCCAAATAGAAGTGTGTGTGTATATATATATATATATATTTATTTATTTATTTGTATAATTTTTGTAGGTACAGCGTAGTTGTATGTACCGTAGTATAGTACTGTAAGAGAGAACATATGCAATAAAAAAGTAAAAATAATGACGCCGACGGCCAACCAGAACAGATTCATATAGTTCTTGGAGACTATTCTTCTTCTCCACAGACAACCCACAAAGGAAAAAGACTCCCCCCCCCCCCCCCATCACGCCCCCCCACTTTCTCTCTTTATACCCTCATTTCTGAGCTAAAGGTGAGGCTTTTCTGCTTTTCTTGATCTCTCTTGTTCTCTTGTTTTGTTAAATATTGGTTGCTTTTTCTCTGCCTTTGGGCTGTGAGGATTTGAACTGCAACAGGGTTAGTGTTTATGGTAGACCCCTGATCTTTGTTCAGATCGTCTGGGATTTTCTTGAATCAGTGTTCAGTTTGGTTTCCTGGTGAATTTTTTGGTTAATTTTTTTGTGGGTTTTGATTTGTTGTGTTGAGGTGTGTTTTGTGTCGGGAAATATGTTTTCTTGCGCTTGAATTCTTCTGTTTTTGATAGGGGGTTATTGGTTTTTGTTGTTGTAATTTGAAAGTTGAAAGCTGTTAGCGTATGCATACTGCTCTGATTGTGTATGCCTTTGATGGTTGAGTTTTGTTTAGAGACTGAATCAATGCATGTAAAGGCACTTGAGCACAAAGATCAATTGGAATTGAGTTCATTCTGATGGTATTTTTATGGTTTGGTTTCTTGATTTTGAGTAGGGATTGTTTTGTAGTTTAAAAGTACTGTTTAGCTGGATTTGTTGGATTCTTATTGTGTACTGAAATGCAGTGGAAGCAGGTATTTTTTATTTTTCCTGTTGGGTGTTAAAAGTTTCTTTGATTCAATTTTTGTTTTACTGTTCTTTTCCTTTCTAGCTTCACCTTTTGCTAGTTGTCAGATTTTTAGTTGCTTTTTTGTTAAAAGTATTTGTAGTTGTTTGAATCGATGAGCTATATGTTATTCTGTACATTTCCTTTGTATCGATCTTTGCCTTTTCGAAGTAATTGTTGTGATGTGGGAAATTGAGTTTCCTTCCTATAGTTTATTTATGGTAACTTATTTTTTAATGGTAAGTTGAGATACATTTAATGAAGCAAGCAGTATTATTTACCAGTTCATTGAATCCTTTTTCTAGAATTTGGAGAGAGGATGTCAGGTGGGGGAACACAAAACAGTTTAAGAAAAACCCTTGGTGCTCTTAAGGATACCACTACCGTAAGTTTGGCGAAAATAAACAGTGACTACAAGGTATTTATGTTCTTATTTTAAATGAAGAATGAAGTTGCAATTTATTTACCAGTGTTCTTTAATTTTATTTGGGTTTTTTCTTTACAGGAATTGGACATTGCCATTGTTAAGGCAACAAATCACGTTGAGCGCCCAGCAAAAGAGAGGCACATAAAAGGTGGGTATTCATCAAAATTGTCATACCAATCTTTATCTTGTTTTTGTGATTAATTTGATTATACATTGACTCTGGAAGGAGACATCATTTACTCTTTGTGCAATCTAACTTTCAGCTGTCTTTGCTGCCATATCGGCCACCAGACCTCGAGCGGATGTTGCCTATTGCATACATGCCCTTGCTAGAAGATTGTCAAAGACGCATAATTGGGCGGTATGTGATCATGTGTTGACAATCTGCATTATAATGATATCACGGATGATTCTAATAATTCACAGTTAACCTGGGAAGTTCACACAATGATTTAGTTTTCTTTGAGATTTTCCATAAGATTTTTTGCATAAATTCTGAGCTACTGACAATGCCTTATGATTTTATGATGATTAAGTAAGTTTGCTTGTATACATTAGTTGGTGGCGGAGGTAGGAACTATCGCTGCTCTCGCTGGCCCTGCTTTCATCTTTAAGCTACATCGTTATTGTTTCAAACACATGGTCCAAATAACTTATCTTTATTTATTATAGGATTTTGCTTCTCCTCTTTTATGAGATCACTTATATGTTGCCTTGTTTTTGTTGCCAACTTCTATGGTGGTTGTTGAGCCCCTCTTGTCTTGGGTCCTTCATTCTTCCTCATTTTAACAAAATCACGAAAGATCTAGTTGACGATCAACTTGTGTCTTGGATCTTTAATCTATTGAATCACAATTTTTATGAGAAGTCAAAATTGACTGGAAAGTAAATGAGGATACAGATAAGGAAACAAGAAAAGGAATATTGAAATGATGAGAAGCGTTCTAAATTTTTCAATGAACCCCCCCCCCCCCCAA
>NC_026149.1:6422681-6425688 GCF_000512975.1 Sesamum indicum | reverse complement strand
CCCCCCCCCCCCCCCCAAAGCTACGCTACACTGAAATAAATGCCTTTTCTTGTTTCTTTGGCAATAAGTTGGATTGCGTTTTCAAATTTTTTTTTTTCAAATACTACAGAAATCCAATTTCAAAATGGCCTTTACTCATGATATATTTGTTAGTAAATGAAATATGCAGTGGATGCATTAGATTTTGATCTACTATGAACTTTGCTTTGTGTACTGCATTAATGTGATGCGGCGGCAAGATCCTTGTATGTTACCCAATTCACGCTTTACAGGTTGCCTTGAAAACATTGATTGTCATACATCGTGCATTAAGAGAGGTGGACCCAACATTCCAAGAAGAAATTCTTAATTATGGTCGGAGCAGAAGCCATATGCTTAACTTAGCCCATTTCAAGGATGACTCCAGTCCTAATGGTATAGATTTTATTTTTCTTTTAGCGTCCATCAGAAGTTACAGAAATGATAATTCAATATTAAATTGCATTTTGATATCTTGGCCAGCCTGGGATTATTCTGCTTGGGTGCGATGTTATGCGTTGTTTTTGGAGGAGAGGTTGGAATGTTTCAGAGTGTTGAAATATGACATAGAGGCAGAACGTCTGGTGGGATTTCTTTCACATAATACTCATTTACTCGTTTTCTGCGCTTTCCTAGAATTTCCTTTTTTACATGCATCAGTTGTTTAGACTATGTTTGACATCATCTTCGTATAGAAACAGAGTAACTCCTATTGCCCTCCTCTGCTCGTCTATTTGAATGCAGCAACTAAACGTGGCAACTTGAGGATTTATTTCTTTGTTTGGATGTACTACTCCTTGATGGTTTTAATACGCTTTACACTGCATATTGCATCAGTCTAAGCTCACTTAGTACCTCATCTGTAGTTGGGTATTATTCACCCTCTTCAAGTTTTTTTTATTTCACTTGGAAGTTGTAAGTCATTTTCAACTGTATTAATGTCAGTAGCATTTTTGTTCTTGGACTTGGAGTGGCTAAAGCCCCCTGATTGGGCAGCCCAGCTTATGGTATGCAAGTCATAGTTGAAACTTGCCTTTTCGGCTAGGTTTGAGGTGTAAAGATTTCGGTTATACCTTTTTTAAAAATTATAGGTTTTAGCTTACCAGTAAGTGCTGTATCCTAAAATGGATAGCCAATGCTACAAGTTCAGCTCCCACTAAGGTTAATTTGTAAGAGAGATTCTTGGCTCCCGGTATGGCTGAAATCACCCTCATGGAGAGATCCGGGTGTTTGTCTTCAGGCTACAGTTGAAAAATGGAGCTTGAGTGCTGTTATTAATTAATGATTTGAATTGCATTGTTTCTAAAAGGTATAGCATGTGGCATAAGGATATCTGATCGATCCTGCAATATCATCATTTTGGATGATCAGATTTTGGGCTAAACAGAAGTTATAATTGGAGTTTGCATTTCGTGGCATTGTGTGAATGAAATAGAACAAAACTTTCTGTTTGTAATCTTGGCGGACATTTGTAATATGGACGTCCATAATATATTTTGTCTTTTTCTCTTCTGATTGCATCTAAATGCAAATCTCGATGCAGAGAATGAAAGATCTTGACACTCCAGAGTTACTTGAGCAGTTACCAGCATTGCAACAACTGCTTTACCGTGTACTTGGCTGTCAGGTAGTATATATATTTGACAGTTCAGCAATGTGGATCATTTGTTAAAATGCTGTCCTTTTAGTGTTTGATTTTTCTGGTACATTGTAACTTTGGTCCAATGTGGAGTCAAACAGTCATCATTTAGCTCTACTCTTAATATGCTGAAGTCTGACATTGTGGACATGCAGCCACAAGGAGCAGCAATTCATAATTTTATCATTCAGTTGGCTCTTTCAATGGTACGCAAGTCCCATCTTTTCACCTTTTCCTAGGTTAAGTGGATTGCCTGAAAGATTTTCTTTCTTATTTTATGTAATCTTCTAATTTTTTCTTAATAGGTTGCTTCTGAAAGCATTAAAATTTACAATGCAATCAGTGATGGTACTGTCAATTTGGTTGACAAGGTATCTGAATACTGCTAGTTACTCCAAATACCTTGTAGTCTTATAGCAATAGACTTTTGATATTCGTTTTGTGACAGTTCTTTGAGATGCAAAGGCATGATGCTCTTAAGGCTTTGGATATATATCGGAGAGCAGGGCAGCAGGTACCGTCATTACGGACATTAAAGAAGTTATATTTTGTACTTGTAGCAGAACTACTATCAAATTTGTCCAAAGAAAAATCTTCTCAAAAGGGACATTTTAATGCAATTCTCTAGGCCGAGAGATTGTCAGAGTTTTTTGAAATATGTAAAAGCCTTGATGTTGGACGTGGGGAGAGATATATCAAGATTGAACAGGTGTGATTTCTGGTTACTTCTTGGCAAATATTTTACTTAAACCTCAGTAGATTTCTGATTTCTTTTTTATTTGATGAATTCTAAAGCCGCCTGCATCATTTTTACAAGCTATGGAAGAGTATGTTAGAGAAGCACCACGCGTCTCCACAACTCGCAAAGATCTGGTACTGGTTTCTTGAACTTGTTTAAGTCTTATATAGAATTTTCTTCTATCAATAGCCATAATTTTATCTTGGGGATAGAGTTGATGTATCAAGTCAGTGCTATATAAACATAAATATAGAGTAGTTGCAAATCCATGAGGTCTGCATCCATAAACCAATATCAGTCGATCATGGCATCTCCTGATATCCTGTCCAATAAGACAACATGGTTAGTGAAATATCTTGTTTGACAGATTTATCATTCTATAACATCTTAAACCTGGACTCTTATTGTAATATTTTACCCAACGACAAAACTTATTAGGATTTTTTGGTAAAACTATTTAACTTTGTTCGTGATGTACGACCTGAAGCTATTTTGCGTGAAGAGTTCTTAGGATATACTGCTGATTCAACTGAATGCTATTATGGAGACTTAATATGTTTAATGAAACAGGCTGATGATAAGCCCAAGGCAATGTTGGCAATAGAGTACAA
>NC_026149.1:6408311-6422636 GCF_000512975.1 Sesamum indicum | reverse complement strand
ATCCCCACCTCCACCAGAAGCAGAACCAGAACCACAACCCGTAGTAGAACCCGTCAAAGTGGAAGCTCCTGCTTCAGAATCACCGCCTGATTTGCTGGTAGTTATTGACTACATTGGAGTCCTCCAATAGCAATTTTTCCAGATTTTTTGTATCTTGAATTGTGAGCCTTCAATCGATCACATTTATTTGGGTGTAGGGTCTGCATGAGCCTCATCCAGCTGCCACAGAGTTAGATGAGAAGAATGCCATGGCTTTAGCCATTGTGCCAGTTGGTAAGTTTTTTGAGGAATTCAGTGGTGTCTTGCTTAGGTTTTTCACCAAGTCACAGTTCTATTTCAAGAGATTGAATTAGCATGTGTTTTGATACTTCAATTTGCGATCTGAACTTTAGTGACGGGTTGGGTCCAGTTAAAGATAGGCGTGTAAATAACTCAGTCGTGCCCAAAACATCACTGATGAAGCTTGTTTAAATTTATTGAGGTTGTGTTTTACCTTGTTTTGATTGTGATTGCGCCGAGTAACGAGCTTTAATGGAATTGAACATGAGTAGAACTTGTATAGCTTAACCTTTTCATACATATTTTTTTGTCGTGTTTCACTGATAAAGCCAAGCTCCAAATCTTATGAACAAGAAAATGATATCAAGCTTGGGTTATTAAATGATAACAAACCATGCTTAAATGAGTTTGTGTTGAGGCAAGTTTGGATAATTCCATTTGTTTCTGTCCTGGTTATGGAACCTGCATTGATGTGCTTCATTGAGCTTCACCTGGACTTCATTCTCCTCATTGTGTTTCCGTAAGGGTTGATGTTCATAAAGTTGTCTGCCATTCTTGGTGTTCCTGCCCTTGTAGGTGGTGCTGAACAACCTGGTTCCACCGGACCAAACCTGGCTAATGGAACAACAGGCTGGGAACTAGCACTTGTTACCGCTCCAAGCTCCAATGAGAGTGCTGCTTCTGCTAGCAAATTGGTATCACTCGCCATCTTGCTGTTACCCTTTTTCAGGTTTTACTGTCAAAATCTTTACTTAACACCACCACCATACGTTCCTTTTTCTTTTCCTTGTCTATTTACAAAGGCTGGAGGCCTCGACAAACTTACGCTCGACAGCCTATACGATGACGCAATCCGAAGAAACAACCAGAATGTGAGTTACAATCCATGGGAACAAGCACCAATGGGCAACTCCATGATGCCACAAATAGCCCACGACCCATTCTATGCCTCCAACGCTGTGGCTGCACCGCCTGCTGTGCAGATGGCAGCTATGTCCAACCAGCAACATGTTTACCCATTCCAGCAGCAACCCCAGCCGCAAATGATGATGATGGGCCCACAGCAACCCATCAATCCTTTTGGAACCCCATACGGTACCACCGGGCAGCCTTATGGCCCAGGTATGCCCGTTCAAGCATACAATCCTTATTCAGGCTTCATTTGAACAAAGACCTCAATGAAATCTTCATTTGTTGGACATACTAGGATTATGTATTTGGAGATGCTCGATAGATTAGATGATTGTATCATATGTTGTTTGAGTGAAGTAGATAGATGAAATTCATTGTTAAGTAAGTAGATATTTTTTGGTTTGTCGATCTTTTGATCAATAATGCATCTGGGACTTGCGTAATGTTTTTCTACCTGCTTTCGTTGAGCAGGGGTTACGTTTGTTGTTGATGGCGTTTGTAACATTTGGTCTTTTCTTTTGTAGCAACAATTTTTTCATGAAAGAACATAACTTGACGAGTGATTCTTGCCAATGCATGGTTCATTTGTATCAGTACAACATTTACCGTTTCTCCTGCTTTATTCTCGTCAGTATACTGTCTGTTGAGATTCTTTTCCTTAATTCCTTCATCCATCTTCATCATTGTCGTCAATTTTTGGTCTGGGAAACTGAAGTTCAGATTCTGTTCAGCAGCCGTTGCTTATATTTGAACATAAACATGAGTTGTGCGTTATATATCCGTGTTGTTTCACGGTATAGACAGGTGCTTTAGCCCACCGACTCGTCAGCACTTTCAACAACTATAGTATTTTCATTTCTGGTTGTAAACAGTCGTATGTTTGTGAATTTTCTGGTTTGAGGTTAGCTGTTGTCTATAAAGTTATTACACTTATCATATTGTCCGATTTGAGGTTTAGCTGTTGTCTATAAAGTTTGTTGTGTTATTATTCATTACATTTGATTATGATAATTAATTATAAAAAAAAAAACATATTCCTCTTGACACATACATACCGAGAAACACCACAATATAAAATTAGTTACAATGGAATTTCCACTTGTCATCACATATAACAACGACGCAAACAATTTACCATATTCTGCATATATGTTTTATGAGGAAATTTAATTAAATATTAAATTTTAATTTTTGTTAAATTGATATAACATCACATGTGGTATATGGCATTTGGTGCAAAATTCTCAGATTCTAAGAGATGGCATCAAAAAATGTTATACAAAATCTTGCCAGGTTCTTATGTGAGGACATTTTTACTGTTTCTGGAAAGGAAACAAACATTAAAAGAGAGTTGCACTTAACGCATGAAGCTGTGGGGACTTCTTATGCAGAAATTATACTCTCGACGTGTTGAGTGAAACGTCGTATGATATGTACAACTTAGCCAAAAATGTTGGAGCTCTTTGAACCTTGGAGAAGAAGAATAAATGTGAGGAAGTTTGCTTGAAGAATTCATAGGACTTTGGAAGGATGAATTCTAAAATAATATTGAGCCAAGTCCACAAGCTCCGACATTCACCATTATTTACATGCAGAAGAAATGAATCTCAAAGAGTTCTTGCTGCTACAATGGACTTAAAAATACTAGTTAGAACACAAGATGAACCAAAGGAATCGAAGATCTTATTGTCAAAAGAAGAAGGCTAAAAGATTCAAGAAGAGTTGCTACGACTGTGACAAATGTGAAAAAAGACGGTTAAATACATTTATAACGTTTGATATTTGTCCTAATTACGAATACACACATTTTAAATTGAAAGTTACATATCGCATTGGATATATGTTTTTCGTCTTACATGTCAATGCATTTTGTAGGGTTCTAGGTGAATTTAACATTTGAAATGTTGAAAATATTCCTCATAAAATTTTAAGGGTCAGTTGACTATTTCTTCAAACTAAAATGCCTTTGAATGAAATTATTGGGAGAGCAAAAGTCTGATGGTTATGTTTGGGCATCAACTCTTGATACTTAGTAAGGCTTTCTTTTGTCCTTTCAATTTTTTCTTTCTTTCTTTTTTTTTTTTTTTTGGTAAAATTTGAGTTTTTTAGAGGAGAATCCAACACTCACTATTATCATCGTGAGAGATAAGTCGTTGTTGCGGAATTTCAACATTTTGATCATTGTCCCAATAATTCTTTAAATTTATCCTATTTTTTAAGCGGCTTTATTTAGTTTTCATATGTTCCATAGTTATTATTTAGCTTAGAAAAATTTTCATACTAGTGCTAGGGCCTACACTTATTTTTGGAACAAATTTGTGGAATTCTGAAACAGTCCAAATTGTAGCAGCTTCAGGGCTATTTTGTGTAGACTAGTGTCAGGCTGCAATTTTGGGATGGTCTACCTATTGTTTTGATCATCTTCAATAGGAGAATCCACGTGAGGGTAAGCGTCCGTTGCGAAATTCCATCATTTTGGCTACTATCTCGTCCATTCTTTAATATTTTTCTATTTTTCAAGCGTCTTTACTTATTTTTCATATATTTTGTAGTTATTTAGCTTAAAAAAGTTTTCATGCTAATGCTAGGGTTTAGGACTATTATGGGTCAAGTTTCGTAAAATTCTAAAACAGTCAAAATTTAGCAATTCCAGGCCTATTTTTATGTAGAGTAGTATTAAGGTGGAGTTACGGGATAATACCTATAGTTTTTATCGTCTTGGAGAGGGGAACCCAACCTTTACACTATCGTCGTGAGGGGTAACCATTGGTCGCGAAATTTCATTATTTTGACCACTGTCCGACCAGTTTTTAATTTTTTTCTATTTTCGAGTGGCTTCACTTATTTTTTCATATGTTCTGAAGCTATGATTTAGCTTAGAAAATTTTTATACTAATGTTTAGGGATTAGGGCTATTTTTCGGCTAAGTTTTGTGGAATTTTGAAACAGTCAAAATTTTAGCAATTTCAATCATATTTTATGTAACTAGTGTTACAGGTGGAGTTATGGGACGATCTACCTATTGTTTTAATCGTCTTTGAGAGGAGAATCCAACCCTCACAACTATCATCTTGAGGGGTAACCGTTGGTCGTGAAATTCAATTATTTCAATCACTATTCGGGTCATTCTTTAATCTTTTTCTATTTCTAAAACTGTTTTACATATTTTTAATACGTTTTATAGTTATTCTTTAACTTAGAAAATTTTGCTTACTAATGTTAGGGTTTAGCACTATTTTTGGGCCAAGTTTCATAGAATTATGAGAGAGTCCAAATTTTAACAATTTCAAGTCTATTTTAGGTAGAGTAGTGTTACGGGATGATCTACCTATTGTTTTGATCATCTTCAAAAAGAGAATCCAACACATACTACTATCATCGTGAGGATCATCATTAGTCGTGAAATTCCATTGTCTCGACCACTATCTCGAACATTCTTTGATTTTTTTTCTATTTTTCAAGCGATTTACTTATTTTTCATATGTTACGTAGTTTTTGTTTGGTTACAAAAATTTTCAAATTAATGCTAGGGTTTAGGGCAATTTTTGGGCCAAGTTTTATGGAATTTTGAGACGGTATAAATTTTAACAGTTTCAACCCTATCTTACAAAGACTAGTATTATGGGTGGAGTTGTGGGATGATTACCAACATCTCAAGAGGAGAATCCAACCCTCACTACTATTTTCATGACGAGTAACAGTTGGTCGTAAAATTCTATCTTTTCGACCAGTGTCCCGGTCATTCTTTAAATTTTTCCTATTTTTCAGGTGACTTTACTTATTGTCCATATGTTTTGTAGTTATTATTTAGGTTAAATAAGTTTCTCCACTAATGCTAGGGTTTAGGGCTATCTTTAGCCCAAGTTTCGGGGTATTTGAGACTGTCCAAATTTTAGTAGTTTCTGGCCTATTTTATGTAGACTAGTTGTAAGGGTGGAGTTATGAGGCGATCTATCTATCACTTCGATCGTCTTAGAGAGGAGAATTCAACCCTCACCACTATCATCGGGAGAGACAAGCTTTTGTTATGAAATTGCATCATTTAGACCACAGTCCAGTCATTCTTTTTTTTTTTTTTCTATTTTTCAAGCAACTTTACTTATTTTTCATATCTTCTATAGTTGTTATTTAGTTTAGAAAATTTTTCATACAAATGCTAGAGTTTTGGACTATTTTTTGGTCAAGTTTCAAGAAAATATGAGGCAATCCAAATTTTAGCAATTTTAGATTTTAGACTCTTGTTAAAAGTGGAATTACGTGGATGATTACTTATCATTTTTTCATCTTCGAGACGAGAATCCAACCCCCACTACCATTATCGTGGGGATAGGCATTTGACGTTAAATTTCATCATTTTGACCATTGTCCTGGCCATTTTTTAATTTTTTTTCCTATTTCTCAAGTTGCTTTACTTATTTTTCATATGTTCTACAGTTATTATTTAGCTTAAAATTTGTTCTGTATGAATGCAAGGTTGACCTGCGGGTTGCAGAAAATCAGGGGCAATACCTCTAAGCTGAAAGGGTGATTGAGGTAAGCACTCCAATGCCTCGTGAACCAACTCATAGCATGCACTATTGGGGTCCATTGGCTAAGATGAACTGTCGTGGGGCTACGATGCAAGGCAAGTAGAGAAAACACACTAAAAGGCAAGAAGACATGGTGTGGGATCGATGCGAGATGTTGACATATTGAATGAGCCTCAAACTTATAATGTGACTCTACTCGAGCGAGGTATGGAAGGCGGGCATTATGAATACGTGCGCCAAGGATGCACCAAATGAGCGTTGGACATGAGATGGGCATTGCGGGCACATGAGTGGCCCATAATGCCCATGATACCAAACAAATATCATAAAATGCTCAAAAATTACAAAAAAAAAAAAAATTAGTATCACAAATTACTATATTATATAAAAATAAAAAAATTATCATATCAGACATCAATAAAATTAATCATAAAAATATTTAAGATAATTATACATCATGCCACTAAAGTCTGATGACCCATTGTTTTTAACGAAAGCTATGAATACATCTCAGTTGCAAGGTTTAATTTACTCCGAAAATTAACTCTACCTTTTGTCATTTGATCAAATTTTTTTGTTCTTGATTTCTACTTTTTCGGTATCATGGCAACTTCAACACCCAACCTAGAGGATTTCTATCACTATGACATAGGAGGACTCTCAACTTAGACAGCTTCTAGTATCACCAAAATCCTTAATTAAAATCAATCCATTAACAGCCAAGATCTTCTCAGCCTGAGAAAACTCCAAAAATCAATAGATTATTTAGATTCAAAGAATTTGAATTATCTATGAAATAAGCGGGCAAGAACCGTACCAGGCATTTCTGCTCATGTTATTTTCTCGTTGATAAAATCCAATTTTATCGGTGATATAATTGGATTCAAGCGATAATATCATTGTATCGGCGATGATATCGATATTATCGGTGATACGAAGTCACCTTAGATAATATATGTAATCAGGTATTTTATGGGATCAGCAAGGGCCTCTAGATATGTATCGACCATCAAGGGATGCGTCGTCAAGATATGGGATTATGGGCCAGATGCATGGCAGCAAATTAGCTAGTTAGGACTGAGCACGAAAACACACAAGGACATGTGAGCTGAGAACCTAGGCTAACACGGGTGTTATGGATAGGCGAGTGTACAGGCACAAGTGCTACATAGGGGGCAATCAGATATTGCGCAAGCAAGCTTCAGTGCCGAAGACATATGACGGGTAGTCGGTAAGACTTGCAATGGACGAAGGCTAGCCAAAGATTAGGTGTAATTTGAAATGCAACACGGACAAAAAATACATTCTGTTACGAGATAAAAATATCCGCTTGGACACGTGGTCACCTTCCTGTCCTGATCATGCCCACCCAGATACAAAAAGTGATACAAAGTAGGTTTCCATGTTGATTGGGAGAGATGAGGAGGGGTTGAGGATTTGGGAAGTTGAATTTTTTCTTTTTTATTTTTCCAATTCAATTTTGGTGATGTATTTGAAATTTGATTGGCAACGTTGGTTTTATTGTTGGAGTTTTTGGGAAAATAAAAGATTAAGAAGTAGATAAGTACATAAATTGCTGTGTGAATTCCAACTTTTTATTGAACTGATGAAGACTTTAAATACAGTTGAAACTCAAAATAGAAAAATGTAAATACGGTTTCATGTTTAACAACTTCCTAAAAATATGAAACAACTGCTGACTAGGTTATTTGAATCAGTCAAACAACTCTAACCAAGAAATTAAATTAATTTCAAATACAAGAAATAGAAGAGCTAAGAAATTCCAGCATGGACAAAATCTGCAGCAACTGAAGTACAACTTCAACACTCTTCCTTGCTTTGGTTGCTGCAGGCTCCAAGTTTTTCTCTAAGATATTCAAACTTGCTTCTTGGTAAAAGATTGGTAAAAATATCAGCAAGTTGCATTTTAGATTTGCAATAAGTCAAGCTAATTGCGCCTTTCTTTTGCACTTCTCAAACAAAAAAATAATTTGATGTTGAAATGCTAGGTTTTTCCATAAAAAACTAGATTGTTTTAAATAGAGATAGCAGCTTGATTATCAAAAAATACTTCAGTACATCCCTCTTGTTTCATATTTAAGTCTACCAGCACTTTTCTTAGCCATGAGCTTGACTTACAGCGGCACTAGCAACAGTGAATTCCGCTTCTGCTATAGACTGTGCCACTGTGTTTTGCTTTTTGTAGCTCCATGAGAATACACTTGAACTAAACAAGAAACAATGTCGTGAAGTACTCTTCAAATCATCAAGAGAGATCCTCCCCAGTCACTGTCAGAATATCCTTGCAAAACACATTCCCGACTTATGCAAAATTTAATTCCATAACTCAAAGTCCCTTCACATATCTCAGGACTCTTTTAGCAGCAGTAAGATGAGTTTCAGTTACACAATTGGTAAATCTAGACAGGAGACTTACTGAATGTAGGATGTCGGGCCTAGCAACTGTTAAGTACATTAAGCAACCAGCCAGACTTCTGTAAAATGTTTCATCAACTGGTTCAGCTCCATCTTCTTTGTCAGTTTTTCCTTCCGGCACATTAGAGTATCTACTTTCTTGCATTCATCCATTCTGAATTTTTTTAGAATTTCCTTCACATACTTCTTTTGTCCAAATGAATATTTCTCCAGCTTTCTGCTTTATTTCCATTCCCAAAAAGTAAGCCATTTCCCCTAAATCCGTCATCTCGAAAATTTGCTGCATATCTTCCTTGAATTTTTTTATAAGCTCTTCATTGTTTCCTGTAACCAGTAAATCATCGACATATAGTGAGACAACAATGAAGCTGAATCATGGCCTTTGATGTAGAGGATAGCTTCATTTAGACTTGTTTTGAAACCCAACTGCATCAAGTACTCATCAATTCTGCTATACCATGCTCTGGGAGCTGTTTCAGTCCATACAAGGCTTTCTTGAGCAGGTACACATCATCTTCTTACCCTTTCACCACAAATCCTTTAGGTTGCTCAACATAAATCTCCTCCTCCAAGAATCCATTTAAGAATGCTGACTTCACATCAAGTTGATAAACTTTCTAGCCCTTTTGAGCAGCAATTGCAATTAACAATCTGATTGTATCTAGTCTAATGACAGGAGCAAAAGTGTCAGAAACATCAACACCAAAAATTTGAGTATAACCTTTCACAACAAGCCTAGTGGTAGGTGTCGAATCCACCAAGAATAATTCCTACGAACACTTTTGTAGATGTGTGAGTAAGATCGAATCCACAGAGATTGGTTTTAAATTAATTCCTTCAAAAACGAAAATAATTAGGGGGAGTTTTGATTGGAAGAAGAATAAAACTAAAAAGCTAATAAAATTAGAAGAGATAAATATAAGAGAAGAGTATTCCAGTTAAAGATAGGATCACACTTAATTCCACGGTTGATCATAGATGCAAAGATAACAATTATTCATGATAGATAAATTGGTTATGGCAATTGGTACGACCTAACGACCTCACCTTTCCTTACCTTGTGGATAGTCAAGGAACGTCCATTGACTAAATCCCTAATCAGTAAACAACCTTGGGAACGTCCTCAAGATTTAATTTACCGACAGCATTAAGAACTAGAAAGGCCCAATTCTAACCAATAAATTCCTACGAGTATTTATTTAAGTTAGATTGTGCATTCCCCACAACATAATCGAAAACTTCTACATAATCAATTATGTTGTTTTACCACTAGTTATTGAACTAAACAAACAATTACGGATTTGAAAGTTCAATTGGCTAGGCAAATATTCTTGACAATAAATCAGATTATTTTTAATAAAAGCACAGAGAACAACACAAATACCAATATGAATAAAAGTAGAAAGCATAAATTAGATCTCACAACCCGTTGGATTTAAGCGTTCACCAAGTCTTCAACCGGAATGAGAGATTTAGCTAGACATGCTCATGGACGAACGCATGAAAAGCAAAATAATATAAAAGCGTAGAGAAATAAAAGAGTTCAAAAGTTGTCTCTTAAAATGAATTACATCACCTATTTATAATAGCTAGATACCTAGTTCTACTAGGATTAGAAGTAGATTCCTAGTTGAACTAAAAGACTTATAGAGGTAAAATTATAATCCTAGTTAAACTCTTCCTTCATCAGAGGTAGTTCAAGCAGCTCCAAACTCTTGCCAAAAATTGAGTTTGAGTCTTGTTTGAATTTCCATTTTGGTGCTTTTCTTCATTTTCCATTTCTTTTGTCCTAATGCTGCAAAATAATATTTAATTAGGAGCATTTGGTCATAAAATAGGATAAAATATTATATAAAATAAGCACAAAATGCGATCCTATCACCTAGTCTTGTTGATTGAACTATTAGAGTTCAACTTAGTTCTAAATACTCACTTTACTCCAATGCAGGGTCTTTTCACCAAATTCCATGTTTCGTTTTTTTCAATCATTTGAAGCTCTTGTTTCATTGTTGTAGTCCATTTCGGATCCTTTTCTTCTTCCCTGAAGTCTGTTGGTTCAAGCATAGCCACACTACATCTTTCGTAAATATCAAAGAGCGATCTCATAGCTTTAATTGGAATATCATCAACCAGCTTATCCTTGTCAAGTTGAAATTATGAAACTTGATCAGGAAATTCAATTACTTGATTTCATCCCAATTCCACTCATCATTCTCCATGAAATGAACATCTCTACTGATCAAGATTTTCCTAGTGTTTGGTTGGAAGATTCTGTAAGCTTTAGAGATTGAGTTGTACCTAATAAAGATCCCAGCTTCTATCTTTTTATCCAACTTATCTCGTTTTGTCTGAGGAACATAAACAAAACACAAGCATCCAAATACTTTGAGATTTTCAAACAAGGTTTAAAACCGTACCGGGCTTCATATGAAGTTTCTTCTGTGATAGCTTTTGTAGGAAGCCTGTTGAGAAGGAAACTGCAGTATGTGCAGCTTCTGCCTAATACTCCTTTGGCAAATTCTTCTCAAACATCAAACATCTTGCCATCTCAATTATGGTGCGATTCTTTTGCTCGCTAACTCCATTTTGTTTGGAGTGTAGAGAGCAGTGAGTTGATGTTCGACCCCTACTTCTTCACAAAAATGGTTAAATTGATTGGAGTTGTACTCCTTGCCATTGTCAGATCTCAAGACTAGCATTGTGACCGCTTTGTGTTTTTCAATCCATTGCTTGAATTTGAAAAAAATACCAGCAACTTTCAACTTGAATCTAAGAAAGTAGATGGAGAAATCATCAATAAAGATAAAAAAATATCTGCTGCCATTGAGAGATGGAGTGTTGTGTGGTCCAACCACATCCGTATTTAATCAATTGGGGCTTCTTAGTAGCTCTCAAAGTTGATTGTTTGAATGGAAGTCTTCATTGCTTCCTAGTTGACAAACTTTATAGACTAGAATTTCATATTCAAGACAAGGGAGAACTTGAACCAATTCCATCTTTTGCAAATTCACAACATCTTTATGATTGAAATGTCCCAGCCTCTTGTGCCAAACTTCTATATGACCTTTTGTCAAAGGGAATGCTGCTTACTCCTCCTCCAAAGGATCAAGTGCAAAACTTCTTCCTTTCATTTGTACGAATATATTGTTGTCATTTGCATCTTTGATCACACATTAATTGCTTTCAAATATAACTTTGAAACGTTTTTTAATCGACTGGCTAACACTGAATTTTTTTTTACTGATGTTAGGTACAAACAACACATCTTTCATAAACTTTGAACCTGAAATACTTTCAATTGCCACTGTGCCTTTTCCTTTGACTGTGATGTACTCTCCATTGCCAATCTTCACTTTGAAAACTGTAGAAGAATCCAATTCCCTGAAGAGATCGCGATCAATGTCATACGATTAGTGCACCCACTTCCAATCAATTACTTCTCACTTGAATTTGAGATTGCAAAGCAAGTGGCTACAAAAAGCTGCTCCTCTTCATGAGCAATTTGAGCAACATTTTTTTGTTGCGCATCTTCTTGCATGACTGTTTGCTACTGCTTATTGCTTCTGCAAATTCTTTATGATGCCCCATTTTCAAGCATTTTTCCAATTGCTAGTCTGGCTTTCTCCAACACTTCGAAGGTGGATGATTTTCTCTTCCACAATGTTTACAAGGAGGAAAATTTGATTTTGTTTCGATATACGTATTGAGAGAATCAAAACCTGAACTTCCCTTCTTAGAACTTTCAAATTTCTTCCCCTTTCCCCCATAACTCGAGCTTGCCTTCGTAGCTAATTCACCTTCAACAAACCTTTCAGACGGCCTTCTTTGTTCTTGTGCCTGTAGAGCATTTATCAATGCTGCCAAACTAATTTTTGACAGATCTTTAGAGTTTTCGAATGAAGAAATTGCAGCTTCAAACCTTTTAGGAATGGTAACAAGGATTTTTTCAACTAACCTAGAATCAGGAAATTCAGATCCAAATAATCTTACTTTGTTTGCTATTTTGAGTAGTAGTCTGTCAAAATATTCCTTCACTGTCTGTCTCCTTCATCTTTTGGTGCTCAAACTCCCTGAGATTTAAGGATTTTTATTTCTTTGATCCTTTTATCTCCTTCATACTCCTTTTTCAGGAAATTCCAAACTTCAAAGGCTGATTTCATAATTATGATTCTGAGAAGATCTCAAAAGAGAAAGCAGCAAATAACGAAGCCCTTGCCTTTGATTTTCTTGATTTCCACTCCTTGTGATTCTTGATTTACGTCATTGTTGGATTTGCAGGTAATGGATGAACTTCATAATCCTCTTCCACAGCTTCCCAGAGATCGTTAGCCTCCATCCTTGCTACCCCAACATGATAACAATCACCGTAAAAAATCGGTGGTGCGAGTTCCATGAATGGTATTTTTGAATCCATTGATTGAGGAGATAGATAAAATTTCAGTCACAGTTCCCTTAAGAAGAGACTCTGATACCACTTTCTTGAAGTTTTTGAGAAAATGAAAGATTAAGAAGTAGATATGAACATAAATTGCAGTGTGAAGTCCAACTTTTTATTAAACTGATGAAGACTTTAAATACAGCTGAAACTCAATACAGCAAAACGTAAAAATTGCAACTACACATGAATACGATTTCATGTTTAACAACTTCCTAAAAATCTGAAACTACTGCTGACTAAGAAAATTAAATTAATTTCAAATAAAAAAAATAAAACGGCTCAGAAATTCCAACACGGACAAAATCTGAAGCAACTCAAGTACAACCTCAACATTTCTTTTTCTTTTTTTGTTTTTTTTTTTTTTGTAGTCTGGTCTCCCTTCAAGGGGCATGAAGTCTTAAATCTGATGTGCACCCTGATCAAAGATTTTGTGAGGATACATTGATCTGCTTAGATGGCTCCACAAGGACTTAATTGCCATGGGAAGCTTGAGATTATTTGAATCAATGGATAAAAGGAGTAGTAGAACTGATCACCAACATTTTACATAAAAGAGAATGTGTTTATGATTGTTGAAATGCTTTCTTTTTATGGAATGAATGTCATTATTTTGTCGATACTAATGAATTACTCTATTTGTCACGATCATTTTATTACTTATACATATTCAATAGGATCTTGTGCATTTCCAACAACCTTCCACTTTAATATCAATCCAAAAAATATCACAATTTCATCCAATAGCAAATATCAACCCAACAATTGCTTATTGTCTGACAATGAATATACTTATATTAAGGTCAAGAGGGCACATTACTCTATAAAAGTATTTTAGAAAATTAAAAAAAATATCTAAAATTATAATTAATCCAAAAGAACATTTTTATTGGTTACACCAGAAAAGTTGGATGAAAATCTAATAAAGACTAGTGGATTAAGTTTGTTATTAGATGGTTGTTAAACTTGGGGTGGGATTATTTGTAATTTATTAAACAATGAGTAAATTAATTATGCCGAACCTCAAGGTAGGTATAATCTACCACTTTTATCATAACTTGTTTCTTTTCCGAGGAGCAAGAAACTCAAAATTCTGTTAGATAATACATGTCGGGTTTGAGCTTATCGAAAAGAATTTGAATCAAGCAGAGATGTCTAAACTGCACTTGAATACATTGTGCACACAACGAACCCCACAAACCTTATTGAAAAAATGTGTATCAAAATTTGTTTTACCCAGAAACAATGCATCAAGTCTAACATCTAAAAGACCCAACTCAAAGGAGGTGTTTATAGGTTTTGGGCATGCGTCTAACCATGTTAATATGTCCTATGTGATTTAGGACAAAATATAGACGCACAAGTACATGCTCTTGTCACAAAAAAGGAATAGGCCCCTAGTTAATTGTTCTTGACTTGTATAAGGCATTAGTCTGACGATAGATCAATAATCAATCGAAACCTAAAATGTCCTTACTGACTTATTTGGCCAAACTTTTGAATTTATGTTCGAAATAATTATTCCCATAATAACAAACAGCATAACAAATGACATGATTTGACAAAATCAATATAAATATTTAATCAAGAGATTAGACAATTTTTCTATACTTATTTTAGCCAACTAGACCATTAAATGTAAGCAAAAATTCTTAAAGATTTTCATATATTATCACAGTACGTGCATTCTTTTATTAGACTGTACATCTACTTACAACAAACAACTCTTACATG
>NC_026149.1:6339981-6408230 GCF_000512975.1 Sesamum indicum | reverse complement strand
CAAGTTATACATAGCACACCAAAAAGGGCACAACCCCTTCACCTAAAACATGTACTTGGCACTGCTACACCGACTGATTTGCTTCATACCCTAGAACTGGATCAGCAAGTCATTGTTCTAAGCAAAGCCGAACCTGGCGTGGCTTCCTTTGGTCTCCAAATGATGTGATCAAGCATAGCACAGAAATTCTTGTAGAACTGCAGCAAAAAGTCGGAAAAAAAGACAGTAAGCAGTTGATCATACTGGAGTATCATATACATCACTGAATTTTGCGTCACAAGTTAGATTAGAATGTAATGCAAGTAGACCTTGTGGTATTCGAGGGTGTCTCCAGCTGCCTTACGAACATCCACCATAAAAAGGGATGGAGCGACTTCAAAAACCTTCGAAGTATAAATAGGAGAATCAGTTGTGTGGTACGAGAACTAGAAATTGCAGAAGTTTGGCAAGGTACAGTAAATTGAAAGTTAAAACTTACCTCTAGCACGACAGCAAACTGACCTGCCCTATTAGCAGATACACCTTCAAGTCTTGTCTGTTAAACATAGTCATTGGAAAGAATTAGCTGCCCTGATTGAAGAAATCTAATCCTAGACCAGATCTTAATCGCAGATAATTTAGTGCTAAGCCCATCAAGTAGCATAATGGGTAATACAACAGATACAAGATAGTCAAAGTATCAAATTCAAGGCTTCTCTTAAGAACACACACAGAAGAAAAGAAAGGAAAAAGAGGAATTCGATACTTCATCTGAGTAATCTCTTCTAGTCAGCAGACAAAAATGGAACACTGGTTAATTGTTATAGCATTTCATCAGAGAATTTGAGGGAAAAGTAGACCTTGTAATTGCGTGTGTGAACCTTGAGTCCCAATGATTGTCCAGCTGCCTCAATTGCAGCGACTATAACTTTTGCAGGTTGTCGAGAAACAAACCGAGTCTGCCTTTTGACATAATCCTGTATATAGGCATAGATAGATTCTAACATCCAGATAACAAAAAGAGGTTTACCCTGTGGAAGGAGGATAAAGAAAGAAAGAAAGAAAAAAACACTTGACACCATATAAAATTGGCGGATATCATATCAACGAATGGTGATTCGAGAATGGGAGTAATGCCTCCAAATAAAACACGACTAGTGATTACTTGAATGGTGATTTGGGCGTACAAAATGACTTGAAGCTATGGTGACTGTATGGCTGATTTCTTGTGCATGGGTCAAGAAAACACTGCACATTTAGAGAGACTTCTCTAAAAGAAGATATGATTACTGGCATTAAAGCTCTGAGCAGCCTGGACACAAAAGCTATATTTTTATTTAGTTTAATGTGCATGCCATAAATGTTAGCACAGGGTAGTTTAATTCTATTTTTCAACGCATTCCAACGGATTTAGGTTGGCATACATACCATCTTCCACAAGAAAATAGCAACAAGAAGCTTTTTTAATGTTTTTATTCAGTATGGAGGTGGCTACATGAAGGATGGCTCAAAGAGGAGCATTAAATATTCTATCTCACAGCCATGCGGGACAAAGCTAGTTTTTTCTGAACTGTCTACCTAACAGTCAGATTCAGAAACCCATTCCTACATACAGATTCATATCATTGGTGTCATATCATAGTTATATCACCATACCTGCCGCCTGTCAAACAAGGCTGACAAATTTAACCCTTGAGAAAGTGTAATCATCTCAAATGCATTCATTATCAGAGGGCCATTGCCATTATTCTCAGGTTCCTCATTCACGTATTTGTCCTGCACTTTCAACGAACAGAAATATTATGTAGAATGAAGAGAAAATGAATCGGCACAGAGAGAATTATTTTCTTTCTCTGCAAGCATTTTAGTTAGAAATGGGAAGCAACAGCTATAGAGCAAATGATAGCTTAAAACACTGAAGCTACGCAAGCATTAAATCATCCAAGCAGAACAAGATCCAACCTCAATGTCATCAAAAACGGCACGAACATCATCCAGATTCACCACTTCATCTTCTCTAGGTCTGACAGGCACATAATTTTTCTGGAACCATGGGTCTTTTTTTATGCCTTCAATTTTAATTCGCTGCAAAGATACTGTTTTAGTCAAAATGACTAAGCCCATCCAAACATGATATAGTTAAGATCTATATGGATCAAGATGGAACACCAGAACTTTTTTCCCACAAAACATGAGAATCTTGTTAATGGAAGAGTTGCAGAATATTCCAGAAGTTTCAGAAGGATGAAATGAAATGGACAAATACCAAGAACTGTAGATGTAGGATGACAAATGGGTGGACCAGATTGAGTTCGGGTATGAATCCAAACGGATCGGGATAAAGAAGAGCCATTGGTGCGTCCAAGATGCATACATCTAATCGAATAATATAACAACAGACTATTTATCAGGTTATTTATATAAATTATATTATATCAAATTTTCCAATGAATATAACAAACTTACACTTAATTGATGCATCATTTGTGGATCCAAAATGTCTCCAATTTGGATTGCGAATCAATTAGATCCTATCTTATCAGGATACTACATGTACGAGCTTATGTGACATTTCATTCTCTAATGCGTATAACTCTAAGCTAAATAATTTATAATCACGCAAACTACAAATTGTAAATAGCTGTACTTCTGTGATTAGGTCCAAAATGGACCCATCAAGTTTGGATCTGGATCCACCAAGTGCATCTAAATAATTGAAGATAGTTACAGCCTCTCCAAAGATTTAGTCTAGCTACTAGGTAGATTCTCTTGGGTTTATAGAACATTACATCCACATCAGATGATGCTTATTTTTCTCCCATATAACCGGCCATTATCCTCCGTAAGGAAAAAGTTGAGAAGTTGATGTCAGCCAAAACTATATTGAAAATGCAATTCTAGTTTCTACATCATTAAAGTATAAAAGATGGGAAGTTTTCACCCCCTTGAAGTTCTTCCAACTAAATAAATACCACCCTTGAAGTTTGTCTAATACTTAAATCCCCTTTGAAGTTAGAGTTTAAACTAAGTCGCATTGCAATTTAATTTTCAATTATGTTCCACACCAAAGTTAAAGAATGTCTAGATTATCTAAAGTAACATATTATAGTACTTGAAAAATTAGTTTGACATGTCTCCTATATTGTATTTTCTCGGTCTTTCACCATTCTAGATTAACAAGCATCATCAGGTAGTTGCCGCCATAACATGAGCAACTTATCTACTATTATGCCAAGAGCCCCACTTTGCGATGTTAATTGATTTCTTAGTCTTGACACGGAGCATTATTTTGGCGAGTGATGATGGAGAGGACGCGACGGTTTGAAGCCTAGCTCTAAATTCAAGTGCAGTGTTACAAACCTACATTTCATTCTAGATATTTTGCTTTCTGCATATTTAAAAATGTCTTCAAATGTATAGGATATTTGTTGTTTTTCTTGGATAAACAAGTAATCTAATCGTGAACTAAAAATTCTCAAGGATGATAGCTGTTATTTAATAAAACCTGAAGGAGGTCTTTTAATTTGACTAAACCTCAAGGGCAAATTCTTGCCATCCACAGGGCAAAAAGGCTATTTCATGGAAAATGATAGAGTTTGCTAAAGGCTATTAGTCCATAGGAAGTGGATACAATTCCAAAAACTTGAGGATGTAACATTAATTAAACTAAATCTCAAGGGATGTTTTGCTATTATTCCAAAAAATTTGGCAAAAGACCCAATAGATCTAGTACCAAATAGAGCTAATTGGCAATCTTGTACTATATTGACAACCCTATGTGGATTAGATTAGCGTGTTCTTCATAAGCAAATAAACATACAGGTCTCTAATCATGAAATTTGAGATGTCATGCGGTCCCGAAGAACATATTAACAGAAATTGCCTCAATCATCTACTGCTACACGGAACCACATAGAATGTCAGAAATAAAATTTCAAAAAGTAATTCTCTGTCAATACCTTCTCGATTTTAAACTTTACAATTTTAAAATTCAAGATTGCATTACTAATTCTTACAAAATAGGATAAAGAAATTCAGCTATTGAGAGAATTATTCATAGCTAATCTACGATCCTTTGATCTAATTATTGAATTACATACCATAATATTCATATCATGTTCCTGCTAAATGGTCCTAGCTCCGTCCTATACTCTTCCTAGATCTTTCTGCAACATGATTGAGGTAACTATCGAGTTTCATTAGAGAGATGCACTAAGATATCTAACTGTATCGTGCTGAATATCTTCAATATGAATTAAAATTAATGTATGATGATCTTCGTATAAAATTGCAATTTTTTACCTGGATAAAAACAATTCTGAAGCACTTACATTTTTCATATTAATCCTAATAACTGTAACTAATTATCTATATGAATGGATTAGTCCAAGGGGAAGCAATCTAAGAACATAAAGCAACCAGCAAGAAGTATAACGATTAGCATGGTAACAATGCTACTAAAGGACTAAACTGCCGCAAATGACCACTTCTTAAATGACAGGAGCAAGCAGGCTTTAGTTTTTGATGAATGATTGAGATAATACATAATTAGTTTGGTTCGACTTACTATATCTTATTCTCAACAAACTGGGAAATGCTAGGTCTAATATTAGGGTTACAAGATGAATAGCAGAGCTGATGGATTCAACATAAGCGGCCAAATGCAATACTTCTAGCATAAAATCAAGTGAGTTATGGCTCTAACCGCTCTGATTGGCTTCCAGGCTGAATTATATCCATAATTTAGTCCAATCTTGAATTTCTTGAGGAAAATGAAAGTGCAAAAATGATATCTAGGAAAACTGATTCCTTGTTTGTTTTCTTTCTATTAAAGAAAGAAATAATTCCAAAACTTTTTTAACACAGTTTATATCATTTAAAATAAAAGACATTATGTATGAAGAAAGACATCTTCCTCAACTCTTAATATAAATGAGAAACTTTCTGTCTTCTTCCTGAACCAAGCACAATAGTTTCTCAGTCTTCCTCTTAATAGAAGTTAAGCTCCAAAAAGAGTCTCCATATGATTCTCAATGATGAAAGCTGCAAAATGAATTTGTAATAGATGTTGACTCAATTCTATCATTCAACTAACTTGTTGCTTGCTCAACTGGAGGGCCGAGGACATGGCAGACATACTTTCTCACTTAGAAATTCAAAAAAAATAGTATCTCATAATGGATCCAGCTTTCCTTAAATATATCACAAACCAGGCTGGATTTTATCAAGCAATTTCAAACAAATTTAAGTTTCTCGACTCTAATGATCGAATGATGCTTTTATAAGAAATAACACGAATAGCAGACACCTATTCATGTTAAAAATTCCCTGCTTTTTTCTTGTAATGCGATCACATTGATACCGTATGACGAGGTTAATGTCATCTGGTATTGTGCTCTCAAACTCTGTATTGGAGAGATTTAGAGTAAAGTACTTAAAATTTTCCAGATTTCGAGCACAAGTATTACTAAAGCTAGATTTCCTTCATTACCCTAAGAAGTAAGGACATTACATAATTTTATTTTTGAAACTCTGGCATTAGTCCTATGTTATATTTCATAATTTGCAAACGCTGCAATGCTTACATTGTCATTCAAACAAACCAGATCAGATATTAATATTTCAGCATCAAACATTCTAGAAGCAAATCGATTTTTTTAATTGTTTGTCATCATTTGATATTCCATGGTTTCATCATGGTTGTGGTTACTCTGGTGATTCCACACATCAAACATTCCATCTATGTAAAGCTCACACCTCCACTAATCATGCTATTAGTAATTTCACAAGGCAAAATAAGACAAAGAAGTGGAGACTTGAAGCGGACATTTGGAACAAAGAAAATTAAAACAGTGTAATGCTTGAGAGAATGCCAAATAAAGAGATAAATAGATTCCACGGCCTGTAAACATTTAGATAGATCATGGTTTTTGTACTCACAGTTTCAGGATTCGGGTCAAGGATTTTATGAATCAATGATGCTGCAGCTGGAGAAAACCAAAATGGACATGAAAACTGTGCAGCGTTGATCTGTGCAACAACAAAGCGATGAGAACATTTTAATGCGACCAGAGTAGCTTATAACAGCAATTCTAGAGGAAGGTTGAACAATGTCAATGAAATGCATATGAAACTAACAGATTATCAAGGCATGCTATTAAATGCCTGAAAACAGAGAGCACGCACAATGACACTGGCACACAATGTAGAACTCAGTTTCCAGGTGGTAGCTCATCCTATTCAGTTCAGGGCAGTATCCATAACACATATCATCTTTTTGCAGCTTGTGCCAATGTTGTGCGTCTAGAATGGACTTAAAGTCCCGAAATGCAAGACTACTAAACATACAAAGGGAGCTACTGTAAAGCTTACATGCAAAGTATAAATGTTAAAAATCTTTAGAATGTCAGGAATAAGGTAAGATTGGAGTTACTTAAATGAAAAACCTTAAATCCTACTTGAACAAGGAAATGAGCGAAGCTTCCAAAATATAATGTTTTCAGATGTAAGCAAATGAATTTTAAGATCCATGATACAGATCCATGCCCACATATAAAACATGTGCAACATTCAAAAGGTAAGGATGAAGATATTAACCTTGTTATACAAGGACAGAAGGTCTATCTCCTCAAATGGTAGATATCCTGCCATCAAAACAAAAAGGATCACGCCGCATGACCAAATATCAGCAGTAGCACCATCATAACCTCGGTGGCTTAGTACCTAAAGATATTAGATACAAGACACTAAGATATCAACAAAGGAAACATGTTTTTTCTCCAAGGACAGCAGATAAAATAACAAAAGATGTACAAGCTACTGATTACGAAATTTTGTAGCAAACATAAGAAAAAACAAACTGCTTCTTGCAAATAATTTGATGATCAATAGAACAATGGATTATTTTTGCTGGCCATATAAATACAATTGGACAAAGTTGCAACAAGCGGAACATCATATCTATCAGAGAACAAATTAGTTAATCAATTTATCTGAATAGGCTTACTTATAAACCAACATTTCTCACCCTGCCACAACATCCACAAGTCACAACATTCATTTGTTGGATACAGCAGATAAAACAAACAGCAAATGCTTGTAAAACCAGAGGGATAAATCCTAGACACTCTATATTGAGTTACAAGTTCTGCTGAATGATATGTGCTAACTATATCTTCCATAAAAGTTTAACAGGGAAAAATGAGATCATTTACATTCATATTACTGCATAAGTTAGCAATAGTTGAGTTGTGGATTCAAGCTAGCAGTTGACTGTATCCCCTTTCATTATAAAGTTTTGAAATGGGTCTATTTCAAAATACATTATCTGTCACATATTAAAGAAACCGTTATCTCTTTATCATTTCATCTATATAAAAATCAAAAAGGCATTGCACATTTACATATTAGAAACAGCAAGTACAAATTAATCAGACTAGGTAACATAGTACTTCTTTTATCATATGCGGTAAAAAGTGGAAACCCACGAGAGAACCTGTTAGCAAAATAATAATGGTAAAACAAATGTATAAATTTGTCAACATAAACTATTTAACATAACAAAAAACATATTTTCGAAATTAGTTTTCCAAAAATGAAACTACAGCCGACATTTAGGGGAAAAACCAGTAGTTCTCAGTATAATAGCCTTTCCCAGATGGTGGCGTAAAGGTGGTAGGTTAAATGACAGCAGTACGTGTGTGTATAAAAGCACATGTCACCATAGATGTACATATTATGAAAGGGAGAGAGAGAGAGAGAGCGATTGGCATCATGGCACTAGTCTCTGCAACCAATATAGCACAAAAGAAAGTAAGATAAAGTCAGTGGCAGACAAAAGAAGGTAGGACAACTAAAAAGTTGAGCACTTGGATTTGATTCCAGATGTTAAATGACTAACAAAATTATCAGCATACAAAGATTAGCAGCTCAACCTCTGCAGTCTGCAGTGATGTGCAATAGACAATTGTTTTAAACTTGCATATTTACAGAGGTATCTTCTGCAATTAGTAATTGTCTGCAAAACTAATTAAGACTATTATGTTGAATTTGGGTAAAATGCGTCTCATTTTCCTCCTACCCCCTCTCTGCCCCACCACCTTCTCTTCTTTATGGATCCTTCCCCGCATCTTGCTCTGACCTTTTAGCTCCTAACACAAATTTTTCTTTGGGTCCAAGTATTGGTGAGATTCACACCAATTCCAGTTGGTCCAACCTAGTTGCCCTGTGACTCAATTCAACAATTCCAAGAGCCTAGTTGCTGAAAATGCAAGTTCGAGAAAGCAAATTGCAGAGCTTTCTCCAATGGTCATTAATGTTACCTCTGGTCATGGAGCAGAAAGAAGTTCTCATGGAGATGCCATCACAAATAGCCGTGACGCTTCCTGCCGTGGTTGAATCCTGGGAATGGTAAACTCTTGAACGTGAAGATCTCATTCTAGATTTGATCAAAATCAGACACCTAAAAG
This sequence comes from Sesamum indicum, assembly GCF_000512975.1. Taxonomy (NCBI): domain Eukaryota; kingdom Viridiplantae; phylum Streptophyta; class Magnoliopsida; order Lamiales; family Pedaliaceae; genus Sesamum; species Sesamum indicum. The sequence continues at coordinate 6,399,783 of NC_026149.1, read as the reverse complement.
TTTCCTTAAAAGATGGTAGTATGGAAAATCCTATGTCCCCACTCTGATCCTTAAAGAAAAGCTCCAGATTCTTGTCCCAAACCTTCCTTTAATTTGGGATTCATTGAAGCGGAAATCAATGTTGGGAAATTGTTTGTTCTTCCTGTAGAAGTCATAGAAAAGGTAGATCCTTGGTGGTCATCTTGTTGGATATTACATTGAGCAAAAACTTCCTTCGTTGATGGCCACCAGTATTTGGGTTTCTACTGGTTTGATTGAAGTACTGGCTTATGATCGGGGTTTCTTTTTCTTTCACAATAATCAAGCTGCAAATCTTTCTAGAGGCAGGTCCTTGGCTTTTTGCGGTAGACCTCTAATCCTCCAATGATGACACCCCAGAATTTCTCTCTCTAAAGATTCACATCCCACTGAAAATCAGCAAAGAATTAGCTGTGCTTGATTAAGTGCGGAAGTCCACTTTAGTGAAACTGATGTGGATTATCAATGAAAACCCAAATTGTGTCTTTTCTTTGAGGTTTTTGGCCACAATGAGGAGGATTGTTCCTTCAAGTATCCTAAGGGGTGTAACATGGTAATGAATCTTTCTCCTGGTTCTGATGAAAATATCTCTACAGCATATCATTTTCCCTTTAGCCCAAATCATCGGGATTGTACTACAGATGACCCAGAAAATTGTGGAATTCTGATTGCCCTGGTGCCTGTGATCCTTCTATAGATTTTCGCACTGCTACCATTATCATGCCCTATTTCTGGTCTAAATCATGGTGGTTGTGATTCAGATAAACTTGATAACAGTAGAACCCGTGGTAATCTTGTTTCTTTCAGCTTTCAGACCAATAGCTACGGTGTACACTGAAAAGTTGGTATCTTATTCCGCAAATAATCTCCATACTCTTTCACCTGTCCAAAAGGATCCTAAAGTTACAAGTTTTCACTTGTAACTCTGTCAAATTAATGATTACCCCAGATTCCGGCGCATCTTAACAGTTCTACAACTCTTCTCAAACTTTCTTCAAACCTCCTTTATTGGGGGGTTTGGGATCTTCTTAATTCTATACTCAATCACCTTGTTGTCACCCTCTGGTTTGCTGCCCTTTTAGGAGCTTCAACAGTTTCTTGAAGCAAAATGCTATAAAGAGCTTAATCAATAAACATAGGATGGCACTTGTTGGAGTCCTTGCGACTCGTGTCTCTTGCTAATTACGATCCTACTGCGGGAAAAAAACTTTTGGTGAGTGGAATCACGCTAATCATAACTGGAACGTTCTTGGAAGAATTGTAGTCTCTTGGGATATGACTATTTGTAGGTACTTGACATGATTGATCAAATTATTCATTGTAGAGACAAAGTAATTCATAAGAATATCACTTTTGTTGCCTCTTTCTGTGTATGGTTTGAGTCATGTGTACTTAAAAAGATCAATATGGAAGGATATTGAAAATCACTCCACACTTTTCAGACTCTATGCATGGCCTAAACAATTGCTTGAACAATGCTTGCCTGGATGATCTGAAATCAATTGCCCTAAATCTCACCTGGTTTAGAGCCACAATGTTGAGAATAGAATTCACAACAAGCTTGACAATCTTCTTGTTAATGAGAAGTCAGAGGACTGCTTTTGTTCTCTGAAACTGTAACTTTTGCCACTCGATGTATTTGATAAGACTGCTATAATAGTTCAAATTTTACCAGCAATTCATGATTTATTCTTAATTGCTCAAAGTATGAGATTTACTTTTGGGGTAACCCTTCCAATCATGGAAGACATCTCTGGCATCTTTTACTTCTCAGGAAGTACTCTCTGAGTCTCTCCATGAGATATCTTGGTGTTCCATTGATCAGTTCTAAGCTCAAAGACATCTACTACAAAGCCTCGTTGATGGACATACTTAATGCAAGAATTAGATCATGGACTATCAAATCCCATCTTAAAGTAGAAGTATTCAACTGGTTCAACCTGTTTTATTATCTTTATCCTTACAGAAAACATTTCTAGTAACATTTACAGTATCTTGAAATCATTTTTCAGGGGAGATCTCGTAATTCTAGTGGCAAAGTTGCATCGGTTAGAGTTTATTGTCTTCAGAAGGAGGAGAACCTGGACTTAAAACTGACCTGAGGGGAATAAAGCATCAATTGCTAGACACATTCGGCGTATTCTATCTAAGGACTCAAAGCCCATATGGAGAAACGGGTAGAGCTAGATCCTTGAAATATAGAGATTTTTGGATTGTCGAACCACCAAGTAGTTGCTCTGGGCATGGCTGAAAATTCTTAAGCTCAAAGAAGAGGTCTGATATTGCTTTAAATTTGGCTCTAGACTGACACATTTTTCTGGTGGATAATTAGCTTCCTAGCAGTCTCTTATATTTCTCAATCTCCAACAGGCCCATCCTTTATCCATGGGAGTAATTGGACATGGCCTATGGATTTGTATCCTCTTGTTGATTATAATTCTAATTCATTTCCTTATTACCACCGTTATCGAATCTATCAAGACAAAGTTCTTTGGTCTCTTTGGGATTATGAGCCTTTTAGTGTGAGTAATGTTTGGGATTTCTTAGATCTAATCAACCTATTGCTCGTTGCCAATTCAATTGTCTGGTTCGCTAAAGCAATCCAATGACACCCATATATTTTTTGTTGTTGTGCTTCCCAAGTTGAGTACACAAGAAACATTGTTGTCTTCTATGGATGCAATGTTGAGGATCATGACCACTTGCTTTTCTCATGCCTGTTTGCTTTCAGAATCTGGAAGATCATTATTATTATGTATTTATTGTATCCTATGGCAAGATATATTTTGGGATCAAACTGCATAGTGGATGGGGACTTCTGCTGGCACAGTAGTCTCCAGCATCCGATATTAGATTGTTATTTCGAGAAGTTTATTGCATTTGCAAGAAAGAACTTAGAGATACTACAAAAGTATTTACATTAATCTAGGATCTATTAGAAAACGTTCATTTGGTTAGATGCAGACTACTTCTGCTCAAATTTCCACCAAGATCGCAAACTGAATATTGGTTATGCAGTGGAACTTGACATTTAATGGCATTTGGAATCACCTCTCAAGTGCTCTTGTGTAATTTCTTACTAGAGTTGGGAATGATTAAATCTGCTTCTTGGGACCGCTGCCTAAGTGCCTAGGATTAATGTACTTGCTTGGCTTTTATGTGTTTCAATACAATTATCTTACCCGCAAAAAAGAGGGGCAAAAGAAAAGGACTTAAAGGCTAAACTGTGCACAATAACTTTTCCAAAAATAGCATGCACTCTAAGGTGCTCTACTCAAATAAATTTGGTTTATGGCTTCCCACAAGGACATAAGAACTTTGAAAATAACCAAATGACCATTCACGTCCTAAGAAAATCAGAAAATTAATGCAGAAAAGAAAGCTGTGTGCGTTGCTTAAATAAGTCGTATCAAACTTATAGCATGTAATGAAAATCATACCTCAGGTGCAACGTAATTAGGAGTCCCGCAAGTTGTATGAAGAAGATCAACTCCCTGGACATTGGATTTAGTAAAGATGAGAAAAAATGCAAACACAGTGAATTTATCACCCCAAAGTAACTGGAAACATCTAATTCGAAATGTAATGTGCTTACTTTTTGAGGCAATGCACTCAGTCCAAAATCAGAAACCTTCAAGTTTCCTTCAGAATCAAGCAGCAGGTTTTCAGGCTATACATACAGTTTATCAGTCACAATTAGGATCCTGAGAAAAGTAATGGTTACCAAACTCAATCATCATTAAGGACTGTCCAACACCTTTAAGTCACGGTGATACACGCCCTTGCTGTGGCAGTGCGAAACTGCATCAATGAGTTGTTGAAAGTATCTTCTTGATTCATTCTCAGAAAGCCTGCCATGATGAACCTGAGCATCCAGAAATACATGAAGGGCAGCCAGTCATGATATAGTCATAAAAGAACCACACATAAAGATTCTACCTTAAAATGTTTGTGGTGGATATGTTGGTGATGGTACTTCAATCATAGTTTCTCTATGATCGTAAGGCTATGGGCACAGATATACACATGTATAGAAATGTTTGCTCGCAAATGCATCTGCTCAGTACCCTTCCTTACCTTATATCCTCATTCAAGTACAAAGACAACCCACATAATAAATAAGTCCACACTATTGAGTAGTGTTTCAGATTTATATCAAGGTAAATGAATGCTTTTCTATTTTCCCTGTCATAATAAATGGCGGCAATACTCACTATCAATAATTAAATAAGAAAAGACACTTTATTAAAGTACTTACAATTTTATCAAAAAGTTCTCCTCCAGTCACAAACTCAAGGACTATGTATATTTTTGCTTGGCCGGCTAAAACCTAGAGAGCAGACGAAAATGAAATTTCAGCAAGAAAAAACAGCAGATCCTCATTGAAAGAACTATGGCAAAACAGATATTCAAGTGAACTTCTAAATCATTCTAAATACATTATAAGCAGCTTAACCATACCTCATGCAGTCGGACTATGCAAGGATGTCTGACAATTTTCATTATGGAAATTTCTCGTTTTATCTGGTGACCAACTTAAATAAGTTAGTAGAGACTTGATATAGAAGGAAAAATTCAAAATAACAGAGAAAACCTGATTCTAAAGTACATCACACAATAGTATAATGGGATCCAGATTTAAAGGAATACCATAGCTTCACCATCATAATACCATAAAGTAAGAGTTTTCTTACTTGCTAGGAATGCAGACTTTATCATGAACTTTCTGTGTTTGAAATAGTAGACCACTGCTTCATAATGTTTGTGCCACCTAAACAAGGCTATAGTGTGTGCAGCCTCTCGACTTTTAAACGAATCTTATAGTTCGAACCCAAAATCTAAAAAAGGAAAAATCCAGAATATATGGGAGATGTGTAATCCACAAATTAAGTAAGTTGAAATGGAAGAAGAAGACATTTTCTTTTACACCCAAGGGATGTGTCAGCTATTCATGGCAATCTGGCATGGGTACCTTGAAATTTCAGTTGTTCCATATGAATTTCAGCTATTATTACCTTACCATTGTATTGCTTGATACTTCACATAAAGAATGAAAAGTTATCAATTCCCATTTGTCAAAACCTCTTTGGACTTCAGCAGATTTTAGTGAACTTCTTCAAAGGATGAATAAGAAGAAGCAGCCTTACTCTTAGGGAACATATATTACCTCTGTAATCCATGTCCAATTAGTTATGTAACCAAAACAATGAACAATGTGAACTGATAATTTATTTACTGCTGCTATGAAACGTTATTAACACTTACGAAGATAAACAACAAATTCATGCAGATCCAACCATAATATAAGTCCCTTTTACCCCAAATAGAAGAATTCACAAAAATAGGACAAAGGAAACTTGGTGACCATAGCCAAAAAAAGAAATAAAGTAATACCTGATCAACCATTTTGTGTTTGAGAATAGTACTCTTGGCCAAGACTTTGATAGCCACGCTTTCACCGGTCTCCGTGTTCCGTGCAAACTTAACTTTTGCGAAAGTTCCCTCTCCAATGGTTCTTCCAACCTCATACTTGCCAACTTTTCTCTTCACAGCCTTCATTTTCTATTTACAACGCTCATTTCACACAGCAGTTTCAAAAATTGCCTACTTGAACAAACATGAACAGCTTCATCGCACAAAAAAGCTAACTTGAACTTCATTGCACAAAAGTAAAAAGAATCGGTAAATAGCAATGATCATAAGCCACTAGCTCACAGAAACCCACAGCAAGACAACAAATTAAATTTTCAGGCAGACCTCGTTTTTCAACCAATCTCCGAAATTCCTTAAAACCCAATTGATCACAGCGCACACAAGAGAATTTATCCCAAAATCAACACATGACGGAAAGAAAAAAGACCCAGAATTACATGAAGAAAACAAAATGAAATTTTCAGCCGCTGATGCCGCCGCCTCATCAAAATTAGCAAAAAAAAAAAACAGCAACAGAATTGCAATAATAATCGGATAGAAAATTAAAACACTACAATAACATTCGCGACGTAAGAGAGGAAATTATACCGTTTATACAAAACTAGACCACCCGGAAACAAAGAACGAGATCCGATCGCCGAGCTGCAGCTGAATTATCGATCAACGGCAGTAACTTCACCAAGCCTAACCAAATGCAGAGAACTAGAGAATGACAAATTTTGTCCAATCAAATCAGGAAAAAGATATACATATGTCGTCAACTAATTGTGAATATTCAGTAGTCCCCCATGATCCAATTTGTGATGTACATCCTCCAACTTTTGATCACCCTTGTTTTTACACGAACGAAATTCCCAATTGATATAAAAAACTCATCATGTAAATTTAACTTCTTGTTCTCGTTTGGATTATTTTTATTTGAAGTGATACAACTATTATTAATTAAAAGTGTGAATAGCAATTTATTCTTGTGATATTAAAAATAAGCACATTATACTTTATGAAAAAAATATAGCAATTTACTCATTTATATTTTTTAAAATGAAGCAATTTACTTCCTTATACAGGGAGGTAAATTGCTTCATTTTAAAAATCATAAATGAATAAATTATTGTATTTTAAAAAATATATGAAGGTAAATCGCTATTTATTCTTTCATAAAGGGATAATTTGCTTGTTTGAGATATCACAAAGGGGTTGCTTACATTTTTTTTCTTAATTAAAATAATTTTTATAATTATTTCTGTAGAATATATTAATATTAAATAAATACAATTACAATAATTATATCGTCATCAATAATATTAAATAAATAAAATATAAACAACATATATTATACAGTAGATAATATATTATTGTGAAATATAATAACATCCCACGACCCACAAAATGGATCGGGGTTACACATATACATTTGACTAGTCTCTTTAAATTCTAGTTTATCACATAACAAAATTAGATGCTACTTTTTATGAAATTTCTATGTTTATCATGTTTGAATAAATTAGTTAATTATTTAATTTGGGTTCAAATCTTTTTTTATTTATTTTGGTAACTTAAGTTTTAAAAGATTGAATTAGTTATTAATTATTCAAAATGTATATATAATAAAATATATGCTTTCCAAGTAATTTTTTTTATTTAAATTTAAATTGAGATAAGCGTACAATTATTTATCTTTATCCAAAAGAATCACTAATTTTATTTGAATAAACTAGTTATTTATATGATTTAAATCTTATTTTTGATATCTATCTATGTATATATATATATATATTTATATCAAAACAATTGTTGATCATAATTAAGCCAATTTTAACTGAATAATAAATTTTTGTAATTTAATTTTTTTTAATTATTAATGAAAAATCTCATTTATTAGAAACTCCGTCTATTTAAATTATAAAAATTAAAATCATGTCTATCTAATCATCTATACAATATTTTATTTTCAAAATTAGTACTTATGCATACAAAGTTCTATCTTCAAGATCGGGATATTAATTCAATTTGTATTTGTCTGAAACAAATTCAAATTTTAGAGGATACTGTATTTTTTTTTTTTCGATAAATGTAAATTTCATTAAGTAAATGGTACAATCGTACAATACAACAATATTCAAAGTGTGGTTTCTCCCTAGACAAACCAAGGGATACGTCATAATCTATAAAGCGCACAAGAACTAACAGAGGGAGGTAGTGTAACACTCAGTATTCTCTGTTGAACATCCTCTTGAATAAGGAAAGCTAGCGAGACAGGCGTCCGATCCATCTGCTTAAATCGCCATAAATTGCGCTCCCGCCATATATATATATTATCTATTTAAAAATATTATTTGTCTTATCACTATCATTTATTTTTAATTTTAATCATGTACTTCTTAATCCCTGATTCATTGTTCGGAACTTACATCACTCTCTTAAATTTTGAATAATTTAATTATCTTGAAAAAATCTGATTAATTGGTTTGTTTTAATTTTATCAAAAATTTAATTTGTGTTTATAAAAGAAAATCAGTTAACAAGCTAAATCCCTAAAATTTTGCATGAAAATAATAAAACCCTCATCATGATATTTCGACACTACTTTCCCAAGGTGTTAGCTCTGTGCAACTGGGAGAGTTGTTTTATCAGACCCTAAACCTTACAAACGACTAGTGGGCAGATTGTTGTATTTGGGATTCACTAGGCCGGACATTTCATACAACGTACAACAACTTAGCTAATTCAATAAAAGCACTGTGAGAACCATTGGTAGGCGGCCTTGCACATTATCCTCTACTTGAATGGAACACTTGCCATAGGTCTCTTCTCCCTTCCTCTAATTCACTTCAACTCTAGGCTTATTGTGATGTTGACTGGGCTTCTTGCCTTGATTCACATTGGTCTATCACTAGTTTTTGCGCATTTTTGGGTGATGTTCTAATTTCTTGGAAAACTAAGAAACATGCTACCATTTCACGTTCCTTAGTTGACTCAAAATATCGCAGTATAGGGGCGATAGTTTGCAAGCTCCAGTGGATTTCCCATCTCCTGCGTGATTTTGGTCTCCCTGTTCTCGCTCATACTCCTCTGTTTTGTGATAACAATGCGGCCCTCCACATCATGGCTAATCCTGTCTTCCACGAACAAACGAAGCATCTGGATATTGACTGGCACATCGTTCACAACCAATAAAAGCTGGGTTTTGTCGCTCCTTCCTTTGTTCGTAGCAAGGAACAACTCGCAGATATCTTCACCGAGAGTCTGTCTAGTCTTTTTATTTCTGGGTTTATTGGCCAAGCTGGCATTGTTCTCTCTTGCTCCAAGTCCAGCTTGTGGGGGCTGTGATGGAAATGTTAGCAACATCCTGCTTCGCCATGAAAATCAATATCATCTCGACATTGGATAGTCGGCAACATGCATTACATCGTAAGAACAATCTGCCAACCCTGATACATAATCATAAGGGCCATTGCCGTAATAATATGAACTAGGACTGGCATCAGTAGAACAGGACCTCATACCATCATCAGGCAAACCATCGTGAAAAGAAGAAAAATAACTCGACCCAACTACATAAAAAATCATCCTCTATGCCCAATCCATCTATTGTTCAGCACTCAGTGTGAATAATTATCCTCCTCATGAGCAGCTGGGGTTTGTTCCTCCAACATTAGAGGGACAATCACAACATCAAAGTAATACTCTGCACTCTCTCCTTACCATGCGAAGTTCAATTATAATATTTTGGCATAAACCCTAGCATATACAAGTGATAACTGACATCTTCAGGTGTTCTGAACTTCATATTTTTTCACTTCCGTCAAGAGCAATTTTGTCTCCATCCATATATCCACGCTGATACTTGACCCATGCTATTAAAGTCTTAACCCCATCTCAAACTCCAGTGCAAGACTTGCCCTTCCCGGTTGGTTCTTATGATACATCCATCTCCTCAGTTGTCGTAACATGATAATATATATATATATATATATATAACTGCATATTTACACATATATATAATTTTATAATTTGACCTATAATTAAATTTATAAATATATTACATTACACTAATTAAAAATACATAACATATATGATCAAAAAATTATAAAATTAAAATAAATAAACTATAATTAATTTAATTAACACAAAAGGTTCAAATCAGTCATTATTACCTGGTCAACCAACTCAAGAAATTAGCAGTTAACGTCCCAAAAATTAATTAAGCAATCTACTTTATCAAGTGTATATACACGAAAATGAGAGATATTGACAGTGTGTGGGTTAAAATGTAATTTTACAACAAATATAATGAAATGAAAACTTCTTGCACACAAATATATATAAGCTACTTTGTACGGACCATTGTAACGGGCTGTGGAATGACAAATATAGCCATTAAAAAATATAACCATTATAATGCACACATTTGAAACGGCTATTGTAATACATATGTGCAAAAACAACCGACAATATTCCCATGGTTTTAGTAACAACTGACCAACATACACTTTCTCATGATTTTTTACAGGGGTCTTGTAATGGCCGCTTATTTTTTTAATAGGCCGTTCCAAATTTACACAGCGTGCCAAAAACCATATGAAAATAGTAATGGTCGAAAATAATTATCGAGTTTTATAACTGTCTTCTAATTTCAAAACTTTGTACCTGCCTTTTATACATTTTTTGTAATGGCTGACATTATAAGAAATGTTAGGCATTCCTAATTTAAAAGACAATTACAAACACCATTACAAGTTGTAATGGCTTTTGAAATGTGTCAGTATTATCACGGTTGTTTAAACGGCTTAGGCCGTTACAAATTCATGAAATGAATATTATCTCCAACATGACGTCAGCATAATTTATCCTTACAACTATGTATCAAAAATTGTGTATATTGAAACGGTCACATGACTGTTGTAAATCTCATATTTTTTTTTATAATAATTTATAATATAGAGAATAGTCAAAATTTCAAGCCGTTTCTCAATAATATGGTATTTCATGATTCAACATTGAGCTTCGGTTGGTTCGTATCAAATTCAATTTTTTCGTTCGAATTTTCATGTTAGCTACTAAAGATAAATTTATTAAATTGGATACAATTAAAGCTATCTGATGGCAACAAGACTCTGGTCTATTTTCACCCATGTGGTAGTATATGCAACAAATCAAAATGGGAGCACACAGTAAAATCTTGTCTTGTATTCTTAAATGTGTACATTTCATGGGTGAACTGATAAAAATTAAAGTACTGTGTAAATAAGGGCATCTCGGGGATGTAGCTCAAATGGTAGAGCGCTCGCTTTGCATGCGAGAGGCACGGGGTTCGATCCCCCGCATCTCCAACCTTATTCTTTTTCTTTTCTCTTTTTGATACAACACGACATTGAGTTTCAATTAATTCTTACCAGATTCTGTTTTTTCTTTCGAATTTTATTAATTTGGATATAAATAGGGATGTAAGATGATTAGAGCCGCTCGCAAACTTTGTCAGCGGACTTGACAAGAGCTTGATTCAAGCTTGAAAATTTTCAAGCTCAACTCGAGCTCCTTCATGAGCCGAGTTCAAGCCTAAGTATTTGTATCCGTACTTACGAGTTTTTTCTCTATCTTATTTAACTACATAATTAAAATACTAGATCAAAAAAATACATAAGTAATATTATATCGAATTCAAAAAAATACATAAATAATATTATATCAAAATTTTTTATTGGTATTGTATTATATATATACATATATATAAAATGAGATCAATCATTGCTTGCCTTAAACTCTTTTTTAGAATTAAAAGATATAACATTTAAATTTCCATCACATATTTTAAAAATGTATTTTCATGACCATTCACTTCAATTTTACTTTTAAAAAGTATCTTATGTTTATCTAAATTTATTAAAATTAATATATTATACAATTCAATTATTAAAAAAAATATATTTGGGACAAATATATTTTTAAAATCACATACTATAAGCATTATTGGATTCTTTTAAGAATTTATTAATATTTTTTAATTTGGGGTATATATATAACTATACAAAATTAAGTGTTAGTATTTAGATAATTTGATGTATATTTTCTATTATACTTTTACTAATTATGTTATTGTTATATTAATAATAGATATATAATAAAAATATTACGAAGTCATATTTTCATAACATTAGATTAAATATTAAGATATGTTTTCAATACTCTTTATTATTAATATTTAATACTATGGATAATTACGCTCCCTCCCCTGAGGTTTTGTGTAATTACACGAGATCTCTTGTGGTTTCGAAAATTACATCTAGCACTTTTGAGTTTTATTTTCGTCTAATAAATAAGTACTCTTGTTAGTCAAAATCTACTGAATTTTCTAATATTAACAAAAAAAACTGAGCGAAAATTGATATTTACATTCGACTGACTTATTATTGACTTATTGCAGGTCAAATAATTTTTTTTGGACCAAACTACTTTAATAACGATGAAAATATACCTATTCAAATACATTAACGCATGAAGGCATATAAGGGTCATTTGATCGTAAAAAGATTTATATAACCTGCAATAAGTCAGTAATAAGTCAATTAGGGGTTATAGATTTGTTTTTCTGATTTTTTTGTTAATATCAGTAAATTCAATGAATTTGATTAATGGAGGGATTTATTTGTTAGACGAAAGCAAACCTCAGAGGTGTTAGATGTAATTACACCAAAGTTCAGGTGAGGGAAGTGTAATTATCTCTTAATATTATATATTAAAATAATATATTCTTACTAAAAGAATAAAAATTTTAAAAAATATATGAGCAATGGGTTTGAGCTCTTGTGCTCGGCTTGCAAGCTCGAGTTCGAGTTTGATCTAGACTACTGAGCAACGAGCTCAAGCTTGAAACTTTTTGGCCGAGCTCCGCTCGAGCTCGACTCACTTGCACCCCTAATATGAAGGTATCGAGACTATAGTCTATGTTAATCACGTAGTAAGTTAAATATATTTTACCCCCTTCAACTATATCAAATCTCTTATTTACATTTTTAAAATAATTGGTTAAATGTATTTTACCTACTTATGATATAAAATGAGAAAAAAAAATTCCTATGAACTTTTTTTAATAAATTAATCTCTTGTGTTTTAAAAAATATTAAAGCAAATTACACACTTAACAACTTTAGATGAGAGGGTAATTTGCTTTATTTACCCAAACATCGGAGATAATTTTCTAAAATAAATTATAAATTTTTTTTGCTCATTTAACATATCACATGGGTAAATTGCATTTTAAAACTAACAAATGAACATTTACCCTTTTGACTAAGTTTTTTGGATCAAGTGTGTACATATATGATGCACAAAGCTTGTTTACTATTATGCACCTTATGTTAAACTTCAAATCTTTCTTAATTAAAAAAAATATATATTTGAAGTATAGTAGCTTATGTAATTTACATTTTAAAGACTAAATGTCAAATAATAAGTGAGAATAATGAATACACAAAAATATTTAACATAAAAATCTTGTTCATAGTTTTTTGGTTTAAGATTACTTGGAACAGGAAGGACCTAGCCATGGTAAGCAAGTGTTTATGTTTGTGTTCTACCAACCCCATTTTGTTATGGGGTGTAGACACAAGATTTTTAGTGAATGATACCATGCTGCAATATAGTCTTGATAGTCTTGCCAAATTGTGTCTGCACCATTTTAATAAAAGAACGAAGGTGATGAACAACCTAGGACTTAAATTTCATGAGATAGGTCTACGTAGATCTGTTGTAATGATCTACAATAGTTAATAAATACGAGCTATATGAAGGAGTGAGTTGTTTATAAGTGCCTAGATATCAATGTCTACCAAATCAAAAACAGAGGCAACCTAATGTTCACTGTTTGGGAATGGTAATCTTTGCTGCTTAGCAAAATGACATACGTCACAGGGATGAAAGAAACAATTGCTTGACATTTATCGGAGGAATATGCTTTAAAGCTTCTATAGATAAATGTCCTAAATATTGATGTCATAGAATAGATTTGTTATGAACTGGAGAATCAGTTATGGAATGTAAAGATATAGGAGTAAATTCAAATTCTGAGAACTAGAATGAGCAAGGAAAGAGTCGTTTTCAAGTATGTAGAGATGGCCTACTAGCTTCACTGTTGCCAATTTCTCCATTGGTCCTGCAAGATGAAGCCAGATTTCAGAAACTCAAAGGATACAGGTAAAACATGACATAGTTAGCTAACAGAGAGTAGGTTCACGAAGAATGTAGGGATGTGCAAAACGTATTCAGGTGTGAGATGTTCTGAGAGTTTCAAAGTGCCTATAAGATGTTTTAAAAGCTTATAAGATGTTGGATTTTATTTGAAAAATAAGTTCTCAAATTGTTTGGATAAAATAAGATGTTACAGTTTATAAGATGTTTTCACATCTTATAAAATATTAGGGTGTTTGGCATTATAAGATCTTTTATTGGTAAAATGACAAAAAAGAATATGCTACCATTTGAATTAAATAAGTCGTTATTGTTTGACATATTTTGTATTTAAATATTTTTAGAATGCTTTCATAAATATATAGTTGATATTAATTTTTTTAAAAAATAAAAAAACAATGAATTATTACATAAATTTTTGCTAGTCGAATATCAATATAGATATATAATTGATATTTTCTTTATTAACAACTATTTCTAGTCGTATAATTTATAATATCTTAAATTTATAGTTTTCAGTAATTTTTTTATATTTAACTATAATAATTTATTATTAAATAATATAATATTTTCTCTTTTTCAAATGCCCAAAAATTAAATAAAATACTTAAAAATTAGAGAGGGGGAGAGAGAGAGAGTATATTTATGTGTGTGTGTGTGAGAGAGAGAGTATATTTATGTGTGTGTGTGTGAGAGAGAGAGAGAGAGAGAGAGTATGTCAGGGTCTGTATGTGAAAGGGAGTGTGTGTGGCAATAACAGTATTTCTGTCGAATGACATATTAATTTTATAGAGCTTATAAAGTATTTTTAAAAAAGTTAGAGAAGTTAATTTTTTTTAAAGAGCTTATAAGATTAAAAATATGTTACTTTTAGATTTTATAAACTCTTTAAAAAAAATTGGGTTGACGCCTACTGACATAAAATCTAATTACACAAATACGTATTATTTTTTAAAGAATTACAAATACATTTCCTAAAATTATTTTGTAATTTATATTGACACCATTGCAGAGATAAAAAAATTATACAAATTGTATTTTTAATCTTACTAAGGTAAGGAATATTTATATTATTAAATCAAACTTCAAGGATGTAAATGCAATTTAATCCAATAATTAATCACCCTTAAGAAGGCAGGGAAGTGGGAGTGTCCGATTTCATCTTGAACAAATTCTCCAAACGAGTAAAATTCACAGAGAACCATCTACTTAAATAATCCAAAACCAACCAATCACTGAACCAGCAACCAGCCCCATTCCCAACAGCACCGCCATAACAATGGCGGCAACCTCCGCCTCCGCCTGTGGCACCGCCTTGGGGGCAAGAATCATTATAACGCTCGTAAGATACCCATTGCTTAGTCCCAGCATTACTGTCAGAACCACCACAGGCGCCTCCGTCCTCAGCCACTCCGGTCCCCGGAAACCCCTTCATGACATATATGCTCGTCAACGACTTCCCCACGAAATCCGACACGTTGTATGTCGCGATCAGCGTAATCGGGTACCAGTCTTTGAGGAGATCTGATTTAATGTTTTCTGCTAAGAATCCTGGGAATATGGACAGTGTAACTGTGTATATCATGAAAACTCCGAATCCTGGGAACCTTATCTTTGTGAATGTTTGCCGGAATCTGGGCGTCGAGCAGCTGTGTGTTGGCTGAAAGTACTGGAAGTTCTTGTAGTGCAGCTGCATGACGGGTAATTGATACAGTAGATTGCAGCTGATGATGCATCCAATTAGTATTGCTGAGCTGACAATGAAATAGAACTGAGCACTTGTTTTGAGCCCTTGTGGGGTTTGGGGAAGAGATGCTTTTGTTATGATCCGTAGGATGGAAATCAGAACACCTGCCAGGGAATAAAGGACGAGAGGAAAAGGACGAGAGGATCATGACTCCGACGACATATTATTTTACAGACACGTAATTATAATATACTTGTTGTGTGATTTGTATATAATTTGAGAAAAATAATAATCACAAGTATATCATACTTGCTGTATGATTGATTGGGTTTCGGCAAGTACACTTAAATACGCGAAATATAGGGGGAGTTCAACACTTTCATTCCTTTGCTTTACGAGATTTTTGAAATGGTCCCATAATTGAGGAAATTCGACACATTTAGGCCCATAAATCCAGTAAATTAAATGCCTAAATACGTCGAATTTTCTCTATTTAGGACCATTGAAGACTAAATATATCGAATTTTTTCAACATTTTAAAATTTTTATAAATTAGAGGATGAAATATGCTAAAACTCCAATTCTATTGGATTAAAACTGTAATTTTGCCTTAAATACAACTACGAAATGCTTTAGAGAAAATAGATAGGAAAAAAAAAGACAGGCACGAACTCATAGCACTGGGAACAATGAGCTTTTCTTTAAAAAAAGTTCAAGGATTAGTCTTTTTTTCTTTTTCTCTTTTTTTTTTCGTATTTATCAAATTTATTACCATTTTTATATATAACAGGTAACATGTGGGGAAAATTGCATTTTTATCCCAGACGATATAGGATATTATATTTTTGGTGTCACAATTTATAAATTTAACAAATTTTGGTCCTATTAGCTAAATTACTGTAGTATTCGGGACAAAAAATACTATAATTGTTTATCTTATGGCACCAAATATGTTACAATTTTTTATCTTATGAAACCAAATGTATCACAATTTTTATAATTTTTATACAAAAGGACTAAAAGTGCAACACCCTTTATCGTGTGGAGTAAAAGTAAAATCTTTCGGGTAATACATAGAATTTTTGTTTCCAAATCTGAGGGAGACAAGTAAAACGTACCGGAGGAAGCAGTGCCTGCAAAAAGAGCCTGCATGTATTGTTTCGGCAGCTTCCCCGCGGTTCCTATCAGGCTCCCCCAAATCAATCCATCAGCCAAACCACAAACGAGAACAGAGGCAACAACAACACAGTAGGCCTTGCTCGAGCTCATATTCATCTTTGCATCTCCATTCTTCTCCCAACCCCAATGCATCGTCGGGGTGGCCATCAGGGAGAGAACAAACATAGAAAACCCTAAGTTCATTCTCACTCTCAGACTCAAATTCCTCCGGCAGCCGCCGAAGCTCAACAGCAGGACCAAAACTAGCAAGGAAGCTGCCATGTACGCCACAGAGAAAACCCTCTCGACGTGGCGGCCCGGATAGAGATAACCGAAGTAGTCCACGGCAGTGATCAATGCGTTCCATGGAAGCAAATTCCCAGCCCCTAGAAAGAAATGGAGAATATATGCAATCTTGTACGTGTCTCCAGGCTCAGTTACCTCGTTTTTGGAATTCTTCATCCTCACCGCTTCAATTACTTCTTCACAAATCTGTATATGGTTCTTAGAGGGCTACAATTTCACATGAATGGAGAGTAAAGTGCAATTGTATTTATCATGTTAAGTCATCATATATATATTGGAAAAGAATTATTTTAGTCCGCTAAGTATGCCTAATTTTAATTTTAGTTCAATAACTATGTCCATTTTTGTTTAGGTCTAGTAACTTACGAAATTGCTTACTTTTAGTCCTCTGGCAGATTTTCGGACAATTTTACCTCTATACAACTTTTGAAAAGCAGTTTTAGTCCATATGCACTCATAGGAATAAAATTGTCCGAAAATCTGTCAGAGTACTAAAAGTAAGCAATTTCGTAAGTTACTGGACTTAAACAAAAATAGACATAGTTATCGGACTAAAATTAAAATTAGGCATACTTAACATACTAAAATAATACTTTTTCCTATATATATGAATTTAATTAGCAAGTAAAATTCTCGTTACTGATCTTTATTATTTAATATAAGAAATTTACTTACTAATGAATTTAACAACAAAAATTTACTTGCTAGCGCTTTTGCAAAAAATTATTTAAAATTTATATTAAAGAATGTAACTTAGCAACGGAAGTTTTAGTTGCTAACTAGCTTACTGCTAATTTTAGCGTCAAATGTTTTTATAGCTATTGAGCTATTTTTTTTGGTGGTCATCATGCGCGAATCACATGCAATATTCCAACCAATTTGACTGAAAAAAAATTAAAATTGTCAAAATTTTAAAGTTAAAAAATTAAATTGCAAAACTCAATTCGTATAAAAATGAAAATACCACCATCTAAATTACATGACTAAAATTATAATATTTTTTCCTCTATATAAGTAACATAAAAGTGTGAAAAAATATCCGAAATGCTGACAGACTTGATGGTAGATTATTGAGGTTGTAGTAGTACACATTAATAATTGACGGTTGCTAGCACATTTCTTGTCCATGTCAATAAGGTGCACCAATAGCTAGTGGCTTGATGGCCACAAATCGCCTTTAAGTGGTCACGCTTTTATTAATTAGGAATGTCATAGTATAGCGAAATTGAGGGTCAATGATCTTAAAAGTTATGGGTTCGAACCCCATCAGGTGCATAGGATGTTGTCTGTCGTATAATAAGAGTTGATTTACTGCATAGTAGGAATTGTTGTTTATTGTAATAATATATGTTATTGAGCAAGATATAATTATTATAATCATAATCAATTTATTTCAATTAATAAAAGTTTATCGCTCAAAAAAAGAAATGTCAAGTAATATATATATCTTATCTTGCTTGTCAATTAATTGACAAATATTATCTAACTTGAGGTGTAAATTCGTAATCCTCATCTATTACTTGATTTACCCTGGATAAAACATAGAATTTTCTATTTCAAATATTGTTATATTTCTTGTTTCAATTAATATGTGAAAAAAAATATAATTTTAGTTCCGTAATTTAAGGGAAGTGGGGCTGAATTTTTAGTCATGAACGAATTGATTTTAATAATTTGGTCTTGTACGTAATTTTAAATTTTGATAATTTTAGTCATTTTTCGATCAAATTGATTGAAAACTTGTATGTGAATTGCACGGAATCTAATTAAATTGAGGATTTCAGTGAAAAAGTATTTAAATGTAAAATTACTTAATGTATTATTACATATATATAACGAATATTCTTTTATTACTGATGAATTATTTTTTTTACTGAGAACAATATTTTATTGAATTTTATTCTAATTTTTTAATACATATTAATGAATGGAAAAAATATAATTTTAGTCCTGTAACTCAGGAGGTTGACACTTTTTTATCCTGTAAGAATTGATTTTTTTTCAGTTTAGTCTCCTAACTTTAAATTTTGGCAATTTTAGGTATTTTCTGCCAGAATTTTTTAATTATAATTGACATATTTTTTTCACTGAATTTATTGATATTAATTAAAAAAAATCTACCCCCAATTGACTTATTATTTACTTATAGCAAGTCAAATAGATCTTTTTATGATAAAATTACCCTCATATGTATTCACGCGTCAATGCATGTGAGGAGGTATATTTCACCATTGTAAGAGTAGTTTAGTTCGAAAAAAATTGTTTGACTTGCAATAAGTCAGTAATAAGTCAATCAAAGATAAATATCAATTTTTAGTCAGTTTTTATTTTTTTTGTTAATATCAACAAATTCAGTGAATTTTAACTAATGGAAAGACTTATATATTAGATGGAAACAAACCCTATGAGTGGTAGACGTAATTTTTTAAAACACAAAAATTTATGTGTAATTACACCAAACGTCGAGAAAAAGGACTATAATTATCCCTATATATATATCACCAGCCAGAAAAGGACAAAGCCATCACATAAGGGACCGCATAAACATATCGCAAATTAGATGTCTGGGATTTTAATTTCTACTCAATAGTTACTACTTTCCACAAGTTGATCAATTTACAAGACTTAATTTTAGCTCATCAATCAGTTTCTCAGCAATAAAAAGTGGTGCATTAACATATCATCCCTTAGTTTAACGGATAAATTGAGATTTCATAAATATATTTGAGGTCATGAATTTGAGTGCCACGAAATTTATCACAATTCGTATTTATTGCATTTAATATAAATTTATTAAGAAAAAATTGATATATTTATCATTTGATTGATATGGATGTAAATATATCGTCACCATTTTTATAGAAAAGTGGTGCATTAATTGATCAGAGATATGCTTTTCCGATTGTAAAGCCACTTTTTGGTAGTCTTAAGCATGGATTTTGGGTATGGAGGCTTATAACAGTTGAGTTGACAGGGAGTGAAGCAGAACCAGTAGTGGGAGTTGAGAATTTGGTGAAAAAATGACATGGGATTTGATTGATAAGTTTGAAATTAGGAATCATATGAATGGGGAATGCATATATGCTGAATCATTTCATAAGTTTATGCTCTTTAGTGGGGACAAAAAATGGATGGATTGGATGAGATAGCAGGCTGTGTGTTGTACCAGCTGCACATGCATGCTTCCAAATCATCCAACTCGAATAATTGGATTACAAGGAACAATATATATATATATATATATATACACATCAATTTCTTGTTTATTACGTTTTCGATATTTTTATTTTACGAGCTGCTATGGTATGTTGTTCCTACGTGTGTGTGTGTATATAATAAAATGGGCAAAATTACCTTTTCTTAATTTTATAACTTTAGGTCATTAACACTTTTCGTCCGGTAACTTTCTTGGTTTACACATTTAGTTATTTTGTTGGCGATTTTAGTCATGCACTTCATATATTTGGTCATTTTTTGATTGATTTAGTCTGTTGCTACAATTTTTGTCCTCTGTTAAATTTTTCGGTCAATCCGTATGGTCGGATGCCACGTCAAGTAACACATCATTTGCCACATGGGCTATAGCTTTTATGGCTTTTAAACCAGCAATGAGAAGAAATCTTCCCCAAATCGAACTCTAACTCCTTCATTTTCTTCTTCAAAAGAATAGGGGAAAATTGCATGAAATTGTTGTATTCTTGAACAAGTCCAATGACCTCGGACCTCGAATTTGAGCTAAAGAGTTGTGGATCAAGTCGAGTCAACTGCAAATGTGGGAAGCCAGTTCGATTGAAGTGTTCATGGACCGATGACAATCCGATAAGGAGATTCCACTCATGTGAAGACTACAAGGTATGTGATATTCTGATTATAAATTATCACGTTTTTGCATAAATTTTTGTTTTCACATTTTGATTCTTTTGAAGAAAACAAGACATGGCAGACAAGCAAAGTATCACTTACCATAGTACGGCGAAAGGAACAAATTGTGGTCTTTGGCTCATAACATTGCAATCCTCCTTCAAATCCAAACGAATCAACATATTTTTCTAATCAATCACTAGTTTTTGCACGAAGTTATAGATTTTCATAGGATTCTCTCTTAAAATAGGGTTTTAGATTGGAGATCGTAGAAAAAGTGTATGTTTTTCTAAGGCTAAGTGTCTTTGGAATTTTGCTGGGCAAGTCAATATACAATCCTAGCTACATGGCAGATGAGGTGTTACTTGACGTGGCATTCCAGCCAAACGGATTGGCCGAAAAATTTAACAGAGGACCAAAATTGTAACAGCAGAATTAAATATGTCAAAAAAGGACCAAATCAGTGAAGTGCAGGATTAAAATTTCCAAAACAAGGACTAAATATGTAAACCAAAAAAGTTGCAGGACGAAAAGTGCTAATAACCTAAAGTTACAGGACTTAAAGCGTAATTTTGCCTAATAAATATTTTTTTAAGTTATAAAATATATTATAAATAAGAGTAAAATGTGTAAACCAGTACATTGCATTAATAAAAAGAAAGAAATACTATTTTGTCAATTGATATAAATTTTAAAAAGTTGAATAAGTTAGTTATTTTATCATGAAAGACATTTTTGACTTCACAAAAAAATGAAGCGACGGTGTCATTAACCGCCGTTTGTGAGTGTTGAGAGACTTTTCTTTTTATATTAGTATAAATTACATTATTTTACTGGTGCTAGAAGTCAGAATTTGAAATTTCTCAAGAGTCACATTCAAATATAAGATTTGGGGTTTATTACTTTCAATATGTTGAAAATTGTCGAACTTTCAGTTTGTTGGTATCCTCTGGATAGTAATGTCTCGTGGCCTTCAATAACATAATACACTAATGTTAGTGCAAATAGTATAATTGATTCTTATGTTTGCTTTAGAATTAGTTTATCCCTTTAAGTTTTTTTTTTGTCTCGATTTAGTCCTCTATCCATTTTCAGGTAAATGTGGGTTTTTATGGTCATGTGACTGACACATTTCTTAAGTTGTAGGGATAATTATATCATTTGTTTAAAATAAAAATATAAAAAATTTAAATACGGTCAGGTCGTGTTATGAGACACTGACGTGTTTTTAAACAAACACATTCAACATCAACATAGAGAGTTACACGTCCAGACCCCGTGTGCAACACACTTGTGTTCTTTAATGTAGAATCTCAATCCACGAACAATAAGAGCATGTTCGTTTTCATCCCGAAGTCAGGTTTTTATCAAAATCATTCTCGTATAATGATATTACAAACTTTTCAGCTATTTTAAAAAGCGGATTCAGATGTTCCAGAGGGGTGGGGGGTGGGGAGGAATTATTTTAGTTTTAAATATGTTTATTTATTTATTAAGGGCCATCTTGTAAAAGGACTAAACGTGCTGAGTTTTTAAAAATTTGGTACTTGAGTTGTCAACCTCGTAAAGTTCGGGACCAAAAATGCATACCTTCCTAAATCATGAGACCAAAATGCAATTTTGCCTATGGAATTTTATTCTATTTATTTTATTAATATCATCATATTTAGTGAGTTTTGACTATTTGAAGAATGAATTTGTTAAACAAAATCAAACTTCAGAAATATTAGATGTAATTTTCTAAACCACAATAAATTTATGATAATCATCCAATTATATATAATGATACTATTGAAGCAAATTAAAAATAAAATTAAATCTAAAGCGTTTCTGATCTATTGAAATAATTTTCATGATAGAGTAATACTATATTTTCCTAATAATGTTTTTCTTGAAATAATATATAAAACTTATGGTTGTTATGTGATTGTTTAAAATTCACTCTATGCAATAAAAGTATGTTTATACTAAAACTAAGTTTTGCATAATTTTAAGGGTAAATTATATTTTATTTTTGAACTATGCTTATTTTAAAAATTTGCCATCGATTTTTCATTTTAATTTACTATCTCAACTTTGCGAAATTTACACTTTGTTATACATAAATTTTTTTATTATTTTTTCTGTCGAAAAAATATCACATGCTGTGCATATATAGAAAATATCAGATCACCTAATCCTTAAATATTACATGTGCACTCAATATAATGTTTTTTGGACACAAAACTTCGTTGAGAAAATAATTATAAATGACGAAGTACAAAATTGCGTAAAATTAAGATAGTAAGTTGTCACAAGAAAAGTTTAAATGCCAAAGTATAAAAGCGGCCATAGTTCGAATGACAAAATATAATCAATTTAATTTTAATTCATATAATAATTATTTACTACTACAATTTCTGAAAATTATTTTACAACTTAAATAATTACATTTTAAATATGAAGTTTTTGTGCGATAGTATAGAGATGTCAGGAATTATGAAAAAGTTTCTTATAATTTTCTCGTAAGTATTTTATTTTATAAAATTAATTAAACTAAATTGCTAACTTTATAAAAGTATGTGGGGTTAAGTGATACGATTGAGAGAAGGAGGGGGGAATATGAGATAAGGGCAGAATAGAAGGGGATAAAGTGAAAATTTACCCATTTTAAAAATAGTTTAGGGGTTTAAATAACAAAATCGACAAATTTGGGGTGGAATTGTTAGTAAAGTATAGTTTGAGGGGCTAAGTGAAGTTTTGATAAAATACATAAAAGAGCGACTGACGAGTATGATGATCGACGAGTAGAAAGCGTCGGCCGCCATAAACACAATACAAAATTCTCTGTATTTCATGCTAAATTTGGAGGCAAAACTATGAATAAGTCCGATGTCAATTTTAGCATGAACAATCAGGTTTAGATTCTGACCCTTATGTTCGCCGTATTTCTTCTTGTTTCCGCAATTTATATTAAATTTCAAGTGGGTTGCTGAATTATTTTTTTTCACCGGACACATTCCTTTTTTTTTGGTGATTTTCATTCCCGAAAACGTGTTTATGCAGTCTCCAATGTCCAGATCTGCTGAAGGAAACGGCGTCATTCGTTATGATTCCGATTTTTCTAGAATCGAGGAGTTGATTAAAGGAAGCACTTTTTCCAGGTACTTTTTCAGAAGTTTTCCCTAATCTTAGTGTTGGAAGTTAATATTTGGGCGTTAATTTTCTCCATTGCTCGCAATTAGTTGCATGTCATTGGTATGCTGGGTTTTTGTATGTGTTTCCGCAGGAACTGGTTCACTTGAATGTGTCTGTTATCAGGAAATCGTTGAATTGGCTCAAATATTGAGTCCCAAGTGTATGTTTATCAACTCAAAGTGGCAATAATGTAAAGGACTATTGGGATAGAGGTGTAATTTTTTTCCTTTCCTTTTTTGGATTTGTTTATTGTAATTCTGATTTGATGTTAAGTTTTGATATTAGTATAGCAAAATATTTGTCAATTATTATCTCTGACGATGGTATTTTTGGTTACACAATTTATGAATCACAGCATGCATAACAGAACCTAGGAAAAAATGTGCATGATCTACAAGTAACTTAAATATGGTTTTTTCTACTAGATATGGCAATTTTGGAAGGGCACACACCTCTGAAGACTATGTGTAACTTAACATTTTGCAAATCGAGCGCTCCTTCAAATGCGTCTATTCAATAATCTAGAAAAGGAATGTTCCTCAGCACTTTGCACATGAATTTTTGTTCTTAAGAAAACATGAAAGTACAAGAAGAAAAATTATGTGCTCCAGCTTTGCCTAGAACATGCCCTAGATGCACATTCAAGTACTCAATGTGATTTACTTTTTCTCTTATCTTCATATACAGAAAAGGACAGGGAACAGTTCTGAAACAAGTCTCTTTGTTTCCTTTTTCTCTTTTGTCAAGTAATCCCTTGTCCCTCGTACTAGCTTCATGTGTTAAAACTTATTTTGCTTCTTAACTTACAAGCAATTAGAATAAGGCATTTTAAACTTTCTCATTTTGTTTCTTAGGCTCCCGAGGCTGAAACCAATTAAAAGAAAAACATGCTTTATCTTCGCAATAAAAATATGTAGTTATTTCACTAAATATGCTTATGTAAAATCTTTTTTGGTTTCACTGCTATGGTTTTGAAGCTTATTTCCTGGCCTGACTAGTGTTTATCAGTCATGGGTGCAGCAGAAAAGCAAGCTAGATGAGTTTATCTATATTGAGTTCACTAAGTCAATCATTCTTTTCGTATGTGCATTCTAGATTGACAACTATTACAGTATTTGAGCTAATGAACTTATTCTGCTTTTATTTGAGCCCAGTTGAATTTTTCTGTTATATGTATAACAGTTGAGGACATATCCGAGATTATCTATCCTGAAACAGGATTAGCTTCTTGTTTATCTACAAAGACTTTTAGAATGGGTTGAAGATCTTCTGCTAAGTTGCTTAGGGTGAATGATTGCTAGGTACATTTGGCCTTGTATTGCAAAGGATATGAAAAAATTTGGTAACTGAATGAAAATTTGAGGAGAGCGGAGACAATGTTGGCATAAGAATACAAGGAAAAATGGAAACCGAAAGGACTGCTGACAAGTACAGCAGAAGTCTCTTCCATTGTACATTAGGTTGAGAGCCTTCAAGAGTCAATCTCTCAGTCCTCACAGAAGGAAAATGCAGGATGAGAAAGTGGAGCTATAGGCTTAGAGTTTTGGTTGACCATATCAGCATTTTCCATGTTCAGTTTGCTGGCTTATTGAACTAAGAAATTGAGACATGATTGGCATCTCATATCAAATTTTTCTATCATTCTGCTCAGTTTTGATGAAGTGCATATAGTTATTGCACATATATATGTCTCAAATTATAATATATAATTTTGTGGGATTCTGTTCGCGCTTGCATCTAATTCTATTGGTGAGATGCAGGGAAGAAATCTGCCATTTGATTGAGGTATTAAAGTCTAGGGTGGACAATGATGGGGAGAAGCAGAAATCAAGCATTGATGCTGGAGGGGATACTGAACTTGTTTCATGGAGGCATGAAACCCGAAGAACACCACCTGAAGAAAAACAGCAAGATATTGATGGAACCATGATTGGTGCTTTTCGTGAAATGTCAGATGTGAGTGCATCTTATCGTATCTCCCATCTATAGTGTCTTCTCTTCTATCCATCATATGCATATTCCTTCCTGCATAAATAATCAACTTGTCAATTGTTTTGCTCGCTGAATGTGAACTGTTAGGATGGGTGTAGACATTTTTATTTGCAGAAGTGGTTAGAGTCTGTATGCATTGGACAGCTATTCAGTCCTATTGATGGCACAATCATCATGCATGGAGATGTCACTGGTTCAGAAAATTGTGCAGGTTCCAGTTGGAGTTAGTGCTTCCCCAATTGATATTGCTCGTGCATATATGGCTGGTCGTACTTCTGAAGGTGGCTATGACCTCTATAATTTTACGTCAAAAGGGGAAAGAGCTAAACCAATCAATGAATTTGCAAGAAAGCCACTTTTGCCATCACCTTCGCCCAAGCCATCCATATGTTGGCCTGGTGCCATGGTGCATGATCGTCATGGTTATACAACACCACAGAATCAGAGGATGAGGCATAGGCTTCATGATTTTCCAAGAACCCCCTATTCAAGAACAATATTATCGAAGTCCTCAACCAAGGTATACGTTGTTGCTGTTGTCAAAATCATGTTATTATGCAGGAATACTTATTTTTATTTGTCTACATGTTTTGGTCAACTCAGTTGCAAGCTGACAGCGGATATCCAAACACATCAACTTCCTTCCAACAATCCCTGACATCCATTTATGGGCCGGTAAAATTTTCACCTTTTCTTTCAGTTCCTGCTTTATTATCATATGCAGTTCTCTCCATCAACGATGCCATGCAGAGTGCTGAAAGAATCAACATTTATTTTTCATTATGCAGTCGAGATTTCGAGTATGATTATTACTCAAACTCTTGTGATATAAAAGTATGTGTTTACTGAGGTTGACTAGCATTTCTTCAAAACTCATACAAACTTGTACTTCTAGCATTAAGGATCTCTGAATTGTTGTTCTCTACAATGATTTAAAATGACTTTCAGGTAAACTCGAGGGATGACACAAATGATGGCTATGGATCTGTGGGTCCTATTCGTCGTATTAGGAATAAATTTGCTTCAGAAGTCCGTCCAAGGGGATCTATTTTCTTGAGTTCATCTAAAGACATTCCTTCAAAAACTGCAACACCCAAAGTTCTTGGAGGCTTCTTGCCTAGTACAGAGAAGAATCTGGAACCTGGCGAAACAAGTGGCGCCTCAAAGCAATGGTCAGGAGACGATGTATCAGGTTCCTCTGATAAGGCTATTTCAAATCCAATATCGTCTAGTCAGGCAGTCAGGAAAATACTGGAACACCTTGATAGAAACAAGCCCACCCCTAAAGAAAAAGAAGCTGAATTGAAGTTGGCGACTTCATGGAGAAGATCTTCGCCTTCTGTGACTAGTGATACAACTCGCGAGGAAAATATCAGCTCTGTGCGTGTAGGAGAGCATGCTTCTCTCAAGCATACTGATATAGCTGCCCCAAACTTTCCTGTGGAACTGAAAAAAAGTAGCAGCAATTCCAATATTTTAATCAGTATCCATGGGAAAGGCGTGGATGAGGCAAAAGATGCAGTTAATGCAAATGCTAAAGCATCCAGTACTTCTGGCTCTAGTATCTTACCTGCTGCAAATTCGATTCCATCTTTTGGTATTAAGAGAACTAATCCGGTGATCAAAAGTTCGAATGAGGTACTTTATCTAGTTCAATATGTTGCTTTTCTATGCCCTTTAGGTGGTTTCATTTTCCTATAGTTGGATTCTATTGTCAAATTGGTAAGAATGATATTATGAACATTTTTTTTGGCAGCCTAGATGTCCATAATAAATGTCATTTTGCAGTGACCCGGCATACTGGGCCCCTCCAAAGATGATAGCATACTTGTCTCTAAAAGATGAAAAAGATATCAGCAAAATGAAATTTGACTGAAGCATAATTAAATCTCTAAAATAGCAATATAAGCTGCTAGGTCTTCTGTTTGGTTAGTCTACTCTGAGCCTTGCATGGACTTTTTGGTAACCATAGTAGATTCTTGACATGCTGAAGTTTCTAAACATTGTTCTTCTCCTATGTTCATGCTGCTACTTGGATATCATGTTGAAGAAAATATTTAAAATAATGATCTATCTTCAACTGGTCAGATGCAATTGATATTGTGCCTGACTATTGGCCTCAACTTAACGCAATTATTATGTACATCAATCAGCTTTTTCTCTGTCAAAATTAGAATCATATGACTAAAAAACAAGCAAATTGCTAATGTTTGAATATATTTGCATTAGTAAATTTCCTTTTTCATTGCAGCCTTCTCCTTCAACTAGATGCAAGAATTACAAGCTACTTTACCCTCTTCTGGTTGATAGCATCTTCATTTGGACTTCTGCTCTAGTTTCAGTAATAATTTTTGAAGATATTAGCATATGAGAAGCTCTAGTAAATCAATTCTGATTATCTTGTTTTGTATGACCAATACAACGTTCACTATGCTGTTTGAAACAAAATGTTTTAGTATTAAAATTTAATTAAATTATGAGATGTTACAGTGTGCTTCATTAATGTTACAATTTTTTGGATTTTTATCTTTTTTACCTGTAATTTGTTGCATTATTACGGTCAACTTTCATAGTCTAAATTATAATCAATGACATGTTGCTTATCAATATTTAAATCTTTTCAACTTAATGTTTGAGGCGCAACACCAGACGGGAACCGGTGCAATACATATATCTTTGCGAAAGCTTTTCTGTTTCTTTTTCTTATAAAAGAAACCATGTGTTGCATGTTTTTCAGTTGATAGAACTGAATGAGGTCAAAATATTTCTGCTATGAAAATGCTGAATGTTGATTACCTAAGACTTCTATCTGGATTTCAGTATACTTGAATATTTCACTGCTTGACAACCTCTCATTGACAACATCCTCACTGCAGAATGCTTTTGCCACCAGTAATCGTGGACAGACCGAGACTAGTTTGCTGTTTTCTCATCCTCATCTGAGTAACGGACAGGATGCAAAGACAGCAGACACTGCAGCTGCTTCTGAGCTTTCAAAAAATCATGGAACCAAACACTCATTGCCATCAATTTCTATCAACAAGCCTGATTTTCGTGCAATTCCCTTTGACAATGGCCCAGGGTTCACTTTTCCTGTTTCTGCTTCCTCGGGTGTTCTGTCAGAACCGCCAACTCCATCTATCACACCATCATCTTCAGCAGGTACTCTATCGCAGCCTATCGGTGCACCTGTTATTCCTTCCTACAGTTTTGGCACCAAGAACTCAATGCCACGACTTGTTTTCTCGTTTCCATCTACCAGCACTGCCTCAACCAGTAATCATTCTGATCTTAAATTCAGTTTCGGATCAGAGAAGAACACTAGGCTATCTTTTAGTAACCTTGGCACAGATGCCATCTGCTATTAACTAGGCTGGTTTTCCGTTTAGATATTAACTAATCCTTTTGTATGTTTCTGGGCTTAATTGATTTAGTTCTCCTATTTTCTTTATAAAGGATGAGTGGATTGGATAACGCCTAGCTTTTTTTTTGATATAATGAAATGGTTTCGCTCATATCTATTTTATTATTTTTCTAAATAAATATTCTATATTTAATATTCTAATACATAATAAATTCAACTAAATGTATTGGTAATATTTAAATTTGTTAGGAAGATTATTGTTTTAGTGTTATGACACATATCCATATGTTGTACTAATTGATTGAACTCTGAAGCACTTTCGGAATTATGGGATTCCATTTTGAAAAGAGTACTGACATCTCTGTCTGAAACAAGGTAGAGTGCACATATAAATAAGGTAAGAGTTGCTACAGAGATGAAGTTCACAAGCAAGTAGTGAAATGAGTTACGTAGTTGCGAATATCATCCCAAAGAAAACTGGCCATAGAGGCTGCGCAGCTAGAGGAAGTTCTGAGTCCCTTTTCGTGGTAGCTGCATTCGATGCTAGATAATCTTCAAGCCGACTAATTTCTTGTTTCGATGCTGGATATTGATTTGATCGGATCTAGAGAAACTCCTCCGACATGCCCCAAGAAGATTCCCTAAGCTCCCACATTGTGGATGGCGATGACCGGTCAATACTGTTAAAAACAAAACAGAGAATTGGAGTTGTCAATTAGGTCTCTAATTTCCAGATGTTCTGCAAGTTGGAGTCCGAACCACAATGCCCACAATTCTGCATGTGGTTGTTCCAACATAATCAGCAAATCCTGAAATGAACTTTTCTTCCGAGTCCCAAATTTCTCGCCTAGCTAAACCCGCCGGTCCTGGATTACCTCTAGACTTAAAAGAATGTTTGAGGTGGCGGACTCCATTTAATGTTTACTGGTCCTTTAGGTTTAAGTTTAGTTTCCTTCTGGAAAAAGATTATTAAGGCTACTTAAAATTGATAGAGAGTTATGGAAGTTTGGTCTATTATTTAAAAATATCAAATTATTTGCAAATTTTTGTTTAGTTAGTTTTAAATATGTGCAGTAGCAAGCTAAGATTAGTATTATTCAAAATTCAAGGGGTAAAGAAATTTGCATTGAGTGAAAAGATGATGTTGGTTTTTTGTATTTAGAAGGCACAGTCTACATTTAGGATTAGACATAATTTTCTTTTGTTCAATTTTTTCCAATATCTGAAGAGCTTTGTGACAAATTAACCAACCAAAAAGATTTATTTTAGGAAGAATTTTAATACTCAACAGAGTTTTTCATGGCAAATGAGGACCTATGGAGTTACCATCATATTCTAGTAACTTATAATATGCACTTTTAATCGTAAAGATTCCAAATTTATTACAAGCTCCTGTGATTTGGTCTTTCTTATGTCGATCGAAGGCTGTAATATTTAATTATAATTAAATTAAGGGATAATTGCACACCCTTTTTTGGAGTTTGGTGTAATTACACGTAGACTTTTTGTGATTTAAAAATTACATCTAGTATCTCTGAATTTTTACTTCTGTTTAACAAATATGTCGCCCATTATTCAAAATTTATTGAATTTGTTAATATCAACAAAAAAAATGAAAATCGATATTTACTCTCGATTAACTTATTACTAACTTATTGCAGGTCAAATAATTTTTGTGACTAAAATTACCCTTATAACAGTGAAAATGTACTTCCTTATGTGTTTTAACGTATGAAGATGTGTATAAGGGTAATTTGATCATAAAAGCTCTTTTTTATTTGCAATAAATCAATAACAAATCAATCGGAGGAAAATAAGATTTTTTATTCCCCCCCCCCCCCCCTCTTTTTTTTTTTTTTTTTCCCCCCCCCCCCCCCTCTTTTTTTGTTAAATTTTGGTAATGGAGGGACTTATCATTAAACAAAAACAAACTTCAAAATACTATATATAATTTTTCAGATTAGTTTTAATTATTGGAAATATTAGCTCAATTTGTGATTATTGGTATTATTATTTAAATAATATTATAATTTTAGACATTAAATGAATTAATTATGTAATTATTGTAAATATGACAATAATATTATTATTTTCCAGTATTTAGCCTAAAGTTGTGATTATTGTACAAAATATGTTCTTAATAACAGAAACAATAATTTACAGAGAATACACAATTACAATAAATTATAGAAAATTTAAAATAAATTTCAAAAAATTACATAGAACTACAATAAACATAATTATGGAGAATTACAATAAATGACAGAAAAATATAGAGGATTACAGTACATCAAAGAAAATTACGATAAATTACAGAAAATTTACACAATAATTATAAGAAATTTACAAAAAATTTACAAAAAATTACACACTAACTATATAAAAATAACACAAATATGTTCTAAATTACACAAAAAATTGCACAAATATATCAATAATATTTTCAGAAAATATTTCATAAATATCTTAATAAATATTCGACACATATTTTTCATGAATCATTTTCTGAAAATATTTTTAGAAAAACTTTTAGGAAATATATTTGAAAATTTGAAGAAAAATAACAGAAAATAAAAAAATATATAAACTAACCTAGTCACAGTGAGAGGAGGTGAAGGAGGATGCGACAGGTGGCGCATGGAGGAAGAATTGAGAGGAGGAGGAGGCAGACGACGACGACAATGGGGGATGGTGGAGGAAGAGGAGGCAGACGGCGTTGGAGGGAGGCCAAGTGATGTGTGTGTGTGTGTGAGAGAGAGAGGGGTAAATGAAGAAAAATCTGCTAAGTGTCATGTATATATCAAAATTCTAGAACGGTTTAGGCACGGTCATTTATTTAAAAACTATTTTCAGGAGTGTTCCTAAATAAGTAAAACAACGTCATTTCGAATGTTGTGATTGGTAATAATTTGGACTTATTTTGGAAAGGTCAGATAAAGTATTCCTAGCACTGGTCCAACACACACAAATTGATGTCGTTTTATCTGAAAACGATGTCGTATGAAGAGGGTATTCCTAATTAAGTGCCAATCACCATCATCAGGAACATATACTCAGAACTCGTGCACATTTTCATTGGGAGATTGTACGGTGTAAATATAATGGGCCAACATGAATACGTACAACCATACTGCCCGTGCGGTGAGAACCCGTTCGTGCACAAACTTAGTCTAACATTATAGGGCTTTGCTGCAAAATCGACATATGTCCAATCAAAATGCTTCTATGCTGTTTCATAAGATAAATGGCACATGGATCCCTCTTCCGTCTGATTGTTGGCATGCCATGTCATTTGCTCGGCAGTCACTTCTGAAGCATACAACCTCTACAGGCGAGGGATAAGCGGCAAGTATCTAAGAATGACACATGGGGTCTTCTTGCGGTTAGGATTTTGCTCTCTCGTCAATTTGTACATAGCTTCTCCACAAAATTTGCAGTAGTCCAGATCAATATAATCCTTCCAGTACAACATGCAACCATTATAACATGCATCAATTTTCTCGACAGGTAAACTTAAGTCACTTATCAACTTCTTTGTACTATAGTAATCAAGGGGTAGGGTGTGGTCGTGGAGCAATATATTATTAACTCATTGGGATATTCGATCATATATTCGCTCAGATAAATGGGCCTCAGTCTTGATATTCACCAACTCAACAACATATGCCAATTGAGATTTGGTGCAAGCGTTCTACAACGATTGCTCGGCAGCATGCACTACATTGTAAAATCGATCTGCTAACCCAGATACATAATCATAGGGGTCCCACCGTAATATGAACTAGGCACGAAATCAGTAAGACAGACCCTGATACTATTATCAGGCGCACCACCTTGGTTATAATTAGACCAGAAACCTGGCCCCCCGACATCGAAAACCATCATCCGTACCCAATCTATCTAATCCGTGTCACTCTTGTGCATACTGGTACCCCTCCTCATGAGCAGTGGGAGTTTGCTCCTCCTGCAAAGGGGCGTAATGACAGCCTCAAAGTTAAAATTTATCTCGTTTTGGGATTTTGAAAATTTTGTTTTTGCACTTCCGACACGGACACTTAATTTTCTCACCGTCCATATATGCATGTTCAGACTTGACCCATTCTATAAATGCAGTAACACCATCCTCAAAAGACCCGCCCTCCTTGGCAGGTTCTTCTCATACGTCCATTTCCTCAACTATCTGAACATAATGAGTCCTACACACACACACACATATATATTATTACATTAGATTTTAATTGACAAAAGTACAACAAATATAATTAATTTACAAATAAAGAATTAAGTTGTTACCTGATCAAAATAACTTCAAATATCAATAAAAATTCTAGAGAAATTGACAAATGAGAGTATAAAAATATTAGTAGAATAGTGAGAGACTAATAAAGTTCTAGAGAGATTGAGAAAATAGAGAAAATATAAGAAGAATTGAAGAAGATAGTGAGATTCAATGGAAATAGAGAAACATATATATAGAAAAATTTGGAATGGTGTCTGAAACGGTTCCTGACACACAGAAAAATAGCCGTTAATGTGCAATCTATAACGATCTTAGGGACACAAATAGCAACGGTTTTGTATCCGTTAAAATATAGTTGTACTACTGTTGGAATGATTTTAGTAATACAATATTATTAATACATTAAAACCATTTCGAATTCTAACATCTTTTGACACGACCCTTGTAACACATTCCATTTAAAAGAAAACTCATACTTAGGAACAAGCTTTGTAATATTCATCCTGCTACGTACTAAAAGCGTCCCAAATTGTACTTCATTTTAGAATAAATTTACCAACTGTGATTTTATTAACACTTTTTGTCTTAGATGTAGGAACGGTTTTCTCTAGACCATACCTAACTTTAATAATATGTTCCAAAAGGAGTTTTAATTTTTTACTGCTATAAATTTGGACCAATTTTAAGAACACATATTGTAACACTTATTTTTGAACACTTTTGATAATGGTTGTGCCATCCTAAAAACACCAAAACATCTAAAAGGAGGATCGTGATGTCATCGACCAATTTTCGTTGCTTAAGAGTATCAATAACCATTCTAATATAGAATAGTGCTTGGAACGGGCGTCCCATCCTCCCCAAATCTTGCTTTTTATTGTAGTGAGAGGTTAACTCGAGGTTCCACTATCTAGCTTGCTTCATTCCATATAAAGACCTTTTCAACTTGGAACCTAGTCTGGTTGAGCTTAAGTATACCCCTCAGGAGTCGTCATATGTTGGAAACAACGGTTTTAAGGGGTAGTGTGTTAAAAAATAACTGAACAGTTTTATTCAGTCACATTCATTGAACAATGTATATAAACAACATAATCAATGAAACATTAAAGCTAACATATTGATGGGAGAAAATAGTAAACTTAGCTCAAATGAGTTGTACAACGAGAACTCAAGTATATCATTAGATATACATCTCAATCGATAACATTTTCATCTGTCAACTCATCATTATCCTCATTAGGATTTCATTGGGTCCTCCCCTAGATCTTCATTTGGTTCCTTACGATGCATCTTTATGAGTTGTTGTAGAGTCTCTCTAAGCTCTGTCAGACCGTTGTGAAGTTGATGGTTCTCTTGATTGAGTTGATCTAACTTATCCTCATGTTAAGACTTTAGGGCTAGAAGGCTTCTATCTCCCGTGGAGTTATGAATTCTTATCTTCAAATTCCTCAACCCTCCTTTTAGACCAATGGTAGTAGTACACCTGCCTGGACAGATCATTCATAGCTCTTCCATTTCGTCATGTCTGTCACGTAACTGCTGTTGCAATTCAGCTATTAAACTAGTGAAGTGGTCGTCTGAGTTTGAAGAATGTGATGGACTTGTTAGAAACAGTGAATACATTGCGACCGAATCACATAACTAAATTTTGTTTGTCTTGAAGAAATTAGATGCCCCAGTTGAAGTTGTACAACATCGTTTCTACCAAAAATCCACACATAAATTTCACATGAATAAAAATTATAGCATATAAAACCCTAGATCTCAAAAATCACTAAAAATGGGTTTAATGTAATTTATTGTCCTATAATATTGTAATGAGTAAATTTAAAAACCACACACGAGTATTTAGTATTTTTTTTTTTCATAGAAGGGGTAAATTTTACATACCCCATATCACAGGGGTAGGTTGCATTTGTCCCCACTAAAAATAAAGTAATGCAAAATTAAAATAAAAAGATAAGTTATAATAAAAAACATTGGAGCATGAAAATTTATATATTCAAACTAAAATGTGTGACTTTATTCATTTTTAATTAGTAGAAATTTTGTGTATGTCTTAGTTTATTTTTAGAAAAACATATGTGGAGTAACACGTCCAAAGGTGGCTAGTTATGCAACTTAAACAAGCACAAAGTTTTGGTTCTCTTCTTGGATGATAAAAGAAATATTGTGTCCTCTTCAAATTAAAAGTCCATGCTCCAAAACATATTGAATGTTTATGAAATATTTATGATATTATGTTTTAATTTAAAAATAAGTTTTCTAGGTGTTTAATTAATCATAGAATTTAATTGTAAATATTTCACGTTTTATATTCTATCAACTTTTATCTAAACCTTTATATATTCTAGCAATTGAAACGCACTGAATCGCACATACATAATTTATTGTTTATTATATTGATTTAATTATGTAAAGATAGAAAATAAAATAATTAAATGATCACAACTGATAAAATGAATTGAATTAGAATATACATGAATAAAAAAATATTATTAAAATGAATGAATTGAAAAGATGATTATTTAAAAAAAAAAAAAAAAAGAACTAGCGTAGTAAACAACATTTCACTACAAGAAAATTGTTCAATAGCAACGAAAAAAAAATTAACATGGAGATAATTAGCAAGTAAAACTCTCTTTGCTAATTTACATATTATTTAATACAAAAAATTTACTTGCTAATAAATTTAGCAAGGAAAATTAACTTGTACGCATTCAGCAATGAATT
Organism: Sesamum indicum; assembly: GCF_000512975.1. Lineage (NCBI taxonomy): Eukaryota > Viridiplantae > Streptophyta > Magnoliopsida > Lamiales > Pedaliaceae > Sesamum > Sesamum indicum. The sequence continues at coordinate 6,363,627 of NC_026149.1, read as the reverse complement.
ATCTAAAAAAAATATTAAATAATATAGATTAATTTTACTTGCTAATTAGTTTGACGTTAATTTTAGCATCAGATTTTTTCGTAGCTATTGATCATTCTTCTTCTAGTGTTTTACTCAATTCATATTTTATCAACTAAAATGAGTTATTCTAACCTTTCGAATCTTAATAAATAATTGATTTAGGGCAACTAACTAAAACTAGACTAAACTAATTAACTATGATAAAATAATTTTTAGTGAAAATATTCTTTAATAATCAGAAGGCATTGAATAATGATTTTAGCCCAAGTATTTATAAGCTTATAATGAAATGTCAGGAATTCAAATATGAAAGAAATTAAATATGTCAGGAATTCTAATTACTATACCATTCTAACAAATATTAGAACTACTATAATATCAATACAAAAAAATAGAAATAATGGAAAAAAAGAAGTAACAATATCAATATTATCACTAATGATATATTTAGTGACAAGAATATTTATATTGTCAAAATAATAAATTTCAAGATTATAATAATTACTTTTATTTTTGTAAAAAATATTATTAGTGAGAATTAGTGACAAAAAAATTGCACAAAGTTGTTATTAAATATTATTAGTGATTCATATACAGTGTCGGTCTAGCGACAATAAGTAATAATTCATTATATTATATTATCACCGTCAATAGTTCACACACACATATATATATTCTCGGTAAAAGGGAATATTATAATTAGATAATAATTAATCAAATATATAATGTAAAACTTGAAAATGGCGAAGCACTATACGATAGGGGAAGATAGAGCCGACTCTTACAAGGGACTGTGTAGGAGCTATACTGCATGTGTGGGGGGTAAGGCAGAGACAGAGAGACATGGAGATGACTGTTGCTGCCAGAAATCCAATCCACAGTAAACCCTCTACTGACATGATTTTGACGTTACTATTCTTCCAGCCGTCCTATTCCGCACTCACCCGCCACCATAAAGGCAAAGACGTACACTTGTTTTTCTAGGTAAGAGCATTTTCAGGATGTCGTGTTCGAGCCGATTTGCACCTTTTCAACACTCTTCAACGGGTCTGATCAATCCAATGACAACTTGTTTCAGTGATAAGTTGAAATTTAATTTGAAGATTGATAATTTTATCTCTGTCTCATATCAATTTAAAATCTGCTATGGAATGTAAATAATATTTGTGTTTGAATGTGAAGCAAAAATATAATTATGGTAGTTGATTTAATTAATATATAAAAAACGTGTTGAATTAGAAAGAAAATGTAATGACTGTAATTTATTTTGGTATGTTCTTTTCTTGTGGTAGTAGAATATTCATTGTGATCTTACACGAATTTAACGACCTTGAAGGTCGACCTCTTTACATATAGCTAACTCCTCCAAAATTAAGTGTTGGGTTCCTGAGAATAAAACACGAACGGTGAGCTCGTCGGGTGCGTACCGGACAACGACCCTCCAACGCTCAAATCAGTTTGATCAAGGTGAAATTATGCGATTAGAAGGCTTAGATCGAAAAGGCTGGGAATCAGTTACCTCGAAATATGGCATCTTGGGGTATTTATAGGGCTTAGGTGGATACTGTGGAATGGGCCACGTGGCCTTATCCTGTTAGCCCCCGTCCAAGATCGGACGGTATTCGTTGCCTTGGTCTTCAAACGGGCATTCGGATCCGGGTAAGGGTCGCTCTGCCCCAACTGATCAAAAGGGCACGGATCTGAGGTATGCAAAGACTGAAATGCCCTTCATTAAGGTCATTTTAGGCATTTCGTGCATATTTGAATAGATACTTATCATTACTCCCCAACTTATTCAAAGTGCAATTAATTGCTCTGTGAAGAAGTAGAACGGTCGCGTCCGTTGATTATGTCAGAGATATGTCCACGTGTCGCCATCTTGCTTCTCTGTCAGATGCGCTTCCCCAAGCAGTATTCTTATAAATACCTCACTCATTCAAATTCTGAGACTTGCCCCACCTACGAGCTCTTTCGACCCCTGTATCCAGAATTCGATTTCGATCAGCAGCTTCTCGAGCCATTCTGTTCTCAAGGTACGATGTCTTCTAGTTTTAGTTCAAATTCTAGTTCCGATTCTGGTTCTGGTTTGGGGTCATCTGCGACCTCTCCAAAATCAACCGATGCTCCTTTACCTGTATCTCTTCCTGAATCTCCTAGGGTAGCTAAGAAATCCGTAACTTCTAAAAAACCCTAGAAAACTAAAAATACCTTGGAAAATCATGCTGGTCCTTCTACTTTTGAGAAGTTTCAGGATAGGATGGTTAAAAATCCATGGGAAGCCATTGTTAGTGCCGTTAAATTGCCCATCCATAAGATTAGGGAACGTTACTTCATACCCCATGATTACGAGATCATGATCCCTAGGTCTTTCGATCGCATGCATCAACCTCCATCAGGTTTTTGTGCATTTTCCCTTAAGCACTTCGACGCCGGTCTGAGACTTCCTCTAGCTTCCTCTTTAGCCTCCATTCTTCATAAGTTAGGCCTTAGTCCTATGCAACTGTCACCCAATTCTATTAGCCATATAATTCTTTTCATAATAATAATGAAATTCTTGCGTCTTAAGCCCAATTTTGATAATTTTTGGACTTTATACTCTTTTACTACTTCCAAGCGATCCGGGGATAGGGGTTTTTTCTATCTATCTGCCAAGACTGACTGTAGGTATCTCGAAACTCTGAAATCCAACGTCGGACCCTAGCGTGATAAATATATTTTTATCCGACCTTTTCCTGGTATTGTATGGCCTTTTCGATTAGAATGGAGTAAATATAAGCCCATACCCAAAACGAGTGCAGGGGGCCTAGAAGGCGATCAAATCAATAGCCTTACGGCCTCTAGGTACGATCCAAAGAAGCTCTTAATAGAGAAGGTACTGCGCTCGCTCGTCTTTCTCCAGCACCCCTCCACATTCAGGAAACTTTAGGTGATCTCTCTATCTGATACTGATATGGCTATTCTCTATCTGTTCAGCTATTTTACTTACTTTCTTTTTTTGCAGACGAGATAGTTATGAACTCCCGCATCGCTTTGCGGCTTCAAGCAATTCAGAATAAAATTGGAGGATTGCCCCTCGTCCTTGCTGCAGAAACTTCTTCAACCCCTTCCCCAGTTCAAGGATCTACCTCGACCAGCCCAACAGGTGCTCATCGGAGTCTTGCGCCAGCTAACCCAATTCAGATCGATAGCGAAGAGACTCCACCTCTTCCTCTTCCCCAAAACGAATACAATTCAGAGGACTTGGAGTTAAATCTTGACGACGATGAAGATCAGGGCGAAGGTCAAGCCGGCGACCAAGATGAGGGTCAAGATGATGGTCCGGATGATGAGGGCACGAGCTCGAAAAAGAGGAAAAGGCACCATCATAAGAACAAGGGAAAAGGCAAAAACCATGCTGAACCCTCAAGATCTTCCAAATCTTCAAAATCTTCAAAGTCTTCGAAGTCCTTGAAATCTAGTCGGGGTCATGGGTCGAGATCGCAGAGCAGGATGGCTAAAGAAACTGCCGATCAAGCTGAAAAACGCGAAAACTTCTTAATGCTCGAATGGATGATGTCCTGGTGGAAAGAAGCCAGAAAGGAATTGAAGGGTAACCATCATCTTTCTTCCGAACTGAAGGGGGATCGTTGCATCACGAAATGGAACATCTCAGCGAACACCTCTGTTCTTTTCACTGAGTCGGGGCAAGACTCTTGGGATCTGTTCGATACGTGTATCCTCCCCCGCGATCAAGCTTCCTTGCTGATGAATGCCCCTACTCGGTTGGAAGAGCACGGTGCCCATACCCTGATGCAGGTAATCCATTTCTTCCTTCTTTCTCTGTTCACACAAATTTCTATTTTCACACTACTTTCCTTCGCAGACTATTTACAAACTCTATGAATTTGAGGTGTGTATATAGGTGGATTACTCTAGTAGTAATTACTAAGGCGAGCAACACATCTTCATGATTTCAACAATATTTGGAGAAAAAACCAACGTTGGCGAATCTTGAAGATGTTTGTGATATGATCTTTAAAACAACGAGAAGTTAGTGTGTTTGTGATCCAATCAAAACACGGGCTTGCAAATGAGCAAGATCCAAATACATGGATTGACATACTTCCACTATTACAGATATAATTGATCCATATGACTATATACTTAGTGTACGCATAAATACAAAATTTTAATTTATTTTAATTATCCATTATTGTTTAAAGAAGTCCCATTCTATCATAGGCTTTTCTCAGATCAAGCTTACTGGCCATTGAGCAATTAGTGGCATTACGATTTGTTCTTTTGCTTTTCATAGTATGTAGCGTTTCATGAGTTAAATTATGTCTAAAATTGTGTCTATTTGGTATGAAAGTATTTTGATAAGGGGAAATTAAGCGTACCATGTAAGGTCTATTAACAATGAGATTAGGAATAATCTTTTATATATGACATTACACAAACTTATTGGTTTAAAGTCTTTAACGCATTGTGGATTAGATTTCTTTGGTATTAGTATAATTATCTTTAATGTGGTACCACTAAAATTGATAAAAATGACCATTTGAAACCATCCCGTCCGAGTGCTTTAGTTGGTCCAATTTTATGCAATTAATGCATTGTAGTTTTCTATGTCAGTGACACTTCCATTAAGGAAATCTCTTCGGTTTATTGACTGGTGAGTGGAGTAGGGTATCATTTTAATTATTTGGTTATCAGATTTACAAAACAATTCATAATATTTTGGGACAGTTACGCTCCATTTTTCTGAGATTTGGTATAATTATATTTAGATTGCTTGTGATTTGAAAAATTATATTTAACATATCTAAAATTTGCTTTCGTTTAAGAAATAAGTTCTTCCATTAGTCCAAAGTTACTGAATAGATATCAACAAAAAACTGAATGAAAATTGATATTTACTTTTAATTCACTTATTACTGACTTATTGCAGGTCAAACAATACTTTTGGGACTAAACTACCCTTATAAAGATGAAAATATACCTCTTCACATGCATTAACACATGACATGTATGAAGGTAATTTGGTTATAAAATTATTTATCCGATCTGCAATAAATTAGTAATAAGTCAATTGGGTGTAAATATAGATTTTTTTTTTAATATTTTTGTTAATATCAGTAAATTTGGTGATTTTTGACTAACGAAAAGACTTATTTGTTAAGACAGAAGCAAACATCAGCAGTGTTACATGTAATTTTCCAAACCACAAGAATTTTATGTGTAACTATACAAACCTCAGGAGAGGAGAGTGTAATTATCCCTAATATTTTTAAAGTTCATTTAAAATATCATGAGAGTTATAAATTCAAATATCATTTTCGTTTTTAGTTTATTAAATAAATTTACCTCTGTCATATCTAATTTTTTCCCCTATTTATGAATTTTTTTTTTGCAATTTTAGTCCTATAATTTATAAGGAGTGGTATTTTTTATCCTACACGAATTGATTTTAGCAATTGATCAGTCCTATATATAACTTTCAAAATTTGGCAATTTTCACAATTTGACTGGAAAATTGCATGTAATTTGCATATGACCCAATTAAATTATAATTTTAGTCCTGTAATTAGGGGGCATTGGCTTTTTTGGTCCTATAACTTAGGGGAGTTGATATTTTTGATCCTACATAAATTTATTTATAGGACTAAAATTACAAGTAAATTGCAATTTCTGGCCAACTTGAACAAAAAAGGACTAAAATTGCTAAAATTATAAAATTACAAAATTAAATTATAAATTAATTTGTAGATAACTGAAAATGCCACCCCCACTATAAAACTCAAATTGCAATTTTTCCCCGTTTACTAATATAATAGCATAGTATTGAATTACCTTCCCCATATATAAGGGTAATTTTGTCATAACAAAAAAAAATCACGCTAGTTAAAGATGAATAAGGAGGCAATGAGCTTTTTATTTAAAATCTCTTGGTTGCCCTTTTATTTTGTTCAGATGTTTTTTCGTCCATTTATCATTTTACAGAGGTAAAATGCTATTAACACATATGCAAGAAGCTTTCAAATACTTCTGTTTGTTATAACTTTGATTTGAATTTATTTTAATTTTTTATTTTTAACAATATTAAATTTAGTTTTTTATCTATTAATTTTACGTAGATTGCGTCATTTAGTCTAATTTATGACTCTTACCCTTTTGATGATAAAAACTAATAGTCCATCCTAATATTCTATATGTAATATAAATAAATATTTTTTCAATAAACCTAAACTCTTATACCATTATAGGCGAGCATTACCTACGAGATGTAAAATGAATAGATATATATATGGACTAAAATTGCCCTTAGGTCTTTATCTTGAATCGTCTTTTATCCAATTGGGGAATTAAAAAGCCCTCTTGAAAAGTTGTGTAGGGATAAAATTATCTGAAATTGGAACAAAGGACTAAAATTAATTAATTTTCAAAGTTACTGGACTAAAATTAAAATAAATAAATTTTAAAAAATAAAATTAATAGTAAACAAACTTAAAGGATTAAACAAATCATTTTCCCTATTTGATATAACAAAAACAAAAGATGGGACAATCGATTTTTATATTTTTTCAGTTAAGTTATTTTAAGTTTTATGCTAGATAAATGAATACATTCGATAAAAAATTTAATTTAACTGACTTACAATGAACTGACAAATTAATTAACCTGAAACATTTTCAGCAATAGTAAGCAACATTACAAAAAAAAAAAAAAAAGCGGGATTTGACGCAGATGGGATGATCGTTCCAAAGCCTATTCTATATTGAAATGGTCATTGGCACTCTTGAGGAACAAAAATTGGTCGATGATATCATAATCCTCCTTTTTTATATTTTTTTTTTTTGTTTTGGGATGACCGCACCGTTACCAAAAGTGTTCCAAAAGAAGTGTTACAAGTAGTGTTCATAAAATCGGTTCTCACGTGTAACGGTAAATAATTGAAACTCATTTAGGAACAATTTAGTAATTAGGCATGGTCTTCATGAGACCATTCCTATATATGTGACAAATTTGTGTTTAAAAAATAACAGTTTGTAAATTCATTCCAAAAAATGAGGTACAATTTGGAATAGTTTGAGTAAGTAGCAGGTCAAATATTACAAAAATCGTTCCTAAGTATGAATTTTATTTAAAATGGAATGTGTTATAACGACAGTGACTCAATATATTACAAGTTAGAACGGTTTCAATTTATTATTAATATTGTATTACTAAACCGTTCCAGAGATAGTAAAGCTTCTATGATTTAATGGATACAAAATCGTTCCTATATGTGGTCCTAAGATAGTTATAGATTGCACATTAACGACTATTTTTAACGGCTATTTATATGTGTCAAGAATCATTCCAAAGACCATTCCAAATGTCCCTATATATATGTTCCTCTCTTTCTATTTAATCTCACTATCTTATTTCATTTTTATTATACTCATTTCTCTCGAATTTTCTTGATCTCTTACTATCCTATTAATATTTTTATACTCTCGTTCACCAATCTCTCTCGAACATTTTTTTATATTTAATATTATTTTGATCAAGTAACAACTTTAATCCTTTATTTGTCAATTGATTATATTTGTTGTTCTTTTATAAATTAAATTTAATATTATAATATATATATGTGTTTGTGTGTGTGTGTGTGTGTGTGTGTGTAGGACTCATCCTGTTAAGATAGTTGAAGAGATGGATGTATGAGAAGAACCTACCGAGGGTAGGTCTTACTCCGAAGTTTTGTATAGTGTTATTGCATTTATAGAACGGGTCAAGTTTCAACATGCAGATATGAACAGTAAGAAAATTAATTGTCCTTGTTGAGAGTGCAAAACTGAAGTTTTCAAAACTCCAGACGAGGTAAATTTTAGCTTATATATAAAAAGTTTTATGTTAGGGTATTATAATTGGACTTCACATGGCGAGAAGAGGGTGCAAGAGTATTTTGAGGCCTTCATCGCGCCCTATTTGCAGGAGGAGCAGCAAACTCCCGCTGCTCATGAGGAGGAGTGTACCAATACGTACTAGGTGATGCAACGTAGATGAATTGGGTGCAAAGGATGGTTTTCGATGCCGTCGGACTGAATTTTTGGTCTAATTATAATCAGGATGGTGCACATTGACTGCGAGGAATCTTTCTCTAATATATACACTCGATGCTTGTCTATGTGTAGAAAAAATATAATTATAATTATAACAAAAAAATTATAAAAAGTGATTAGGAGATGGTATTAATTTATATATAAATTGAAAAATTAGCTATAATTAACTAAAGAAAAACGAAAGCTAAGATAATTTTCTAAAAAATATAATAAAGTTGAAAAATGTATAAAATAGGGTGCTCAAGTATGGATTTAAGTATGAGGAAAGCAAATTTTTTAACTTTTAATGAATTTAAAAAAGAAAAGGATATTTAAATCAACATACATTTGTCTATCAAAATACCCAAAACAAATACTCTAACACATTCAATATTTAGTAATTTTGATAAGTTAATCACTTTATATGTCATCATTCTCTTTTACTAAATTAAACAAATAACTAAAAGTTTAAATGTATTTTTGATCCACTAACTTAATTAAATTATTTAGTATTTTCATTCTTTAATTTTTTATGGTAGTATTTTGATATTATATCTTTTTAATTTTAATAATTTTAGTCATTTACCATTCTCATCGGAAAGCTGCATGTGCCTCCCATGTTGACATTTTAAAATTGAAGTTTTTCTTCCTATTGGCCTACTTTTGACAGTATTTTGTCTTTTAACTTTATATGGTAGCATTTTAATTTGATCTTGTATCTTTTTCTTTTTTCTTTCGCAATTTTGGTCCTTTTTTGCCAAAGTTTACCCAACATTCATTCTTTTCATTATTAAAGGTGAACTTCAGTGAATAAAAGGATTGGGATTACAAAAATTAAAATGATACAAGACTAAGATACTAGCCTAGAAAGTTCATTAAAGAATGAAAATACCAAATGACCTAAGTTGGGGACCAAAAATTCTCTTAATTCTAACATTTGAATCCTCAACAAATTGAGAGATGAAATGTTAATGTCCTTCGCTGGTTGAAATCTTACATTTCATCCCTCAATTTTTTTCTCCGATGAACGACCCCGACGCTAGCCTTTTGACCCAACTTCGCCTTTGCCAACCCATCATTTTCCCTCAATCAATTTCCATTTCCATTTACTCCCTCTCAACTAATTTCTATTTCCATTCACTCCCCCTCGTACGGGTAGAGAGAGAGAAAGGTGAAAGGATGGTTTAAGTGTAATTAACCCATTATATAAATAGATAATTATTTTAGAAAAAAAATGTCAATCATATATAAGAAGAGTAAAAGTGAAACACTAACAAAATTATGGGTGTGTTTTGTTTGGATATATATTAAGATCAAATACTTCATAAAATATTTTAAAAAAAATTGGGTGAAGTTAACCTTTTATTTTTAAAAAGCTTATAAGATATTTCAGAATCTTCTAAAGTCGAATGGAAGAAAAAATTACTAAACTATTTTTAAGAGCTTATAAGCTCCTAAACATCTTATACTGAGAAGTTTATAAACTCAGCCAAACACCCTGTTAATTAAGTATATCAAAATATTAATGTTGGACTTAATTTTTCAGGTATTCAGCAACTGTTATATATGGTTTATATATGGATAGTCAAGCTCTTCTGTTTTATATTTTTATTTCAACTTATATTACATTTCCTATCTATATTATATTAAGGCTCACGATCTTAAAAGAAGTTATTTTTGATCGACAATATGCAGATTGATTAAAATATCTTGATAGAGAAAAGTATTATTTTAGTCCGCTAAGTATGTTTAATTTTAATTTTAATTCGATAACTATGTCCATTTTTCTTTAGGTCCAATAACTTACAAAATTACTTACTTTTAGTCCCCCGACAGACTTTTGGACAATTTTACCCCTATGCAACTTTTGAAAAGCAGTTTTAGTCCATATGCACTGATAGGGATAAAATTGTCCGAAAATCTGCCAGAGGACTAAAAGTAAGCAATTTCGTAAGTTACTGGACCTAAACAAAAATGGACATAGTTATCGAACTAAAATTAAAATTAGGCATATTTAGCGAACTAAAATAATACTTTTCACTATCCTGATATATAATTATTCACGCTGTTTAAATAATTTTTTATTCACACACATTTACAATTTATCTATTTTTATCAATTTTTGTCAAATCATTGCGTATATATCATCAAACATTTGTACAAGGGAATTTAACTGTTATATATATATATATATATATTTATATATATATATTGTACTCCAGAGAGGACGACGTTTGACCTTTTTTCAGACACAAAATATTCCAAATTAAATGCTATTTAAAAATTATAACGAATCAATATTCTATACTATGATATGATCAAGGATACAAAACTTAAATTTTTATAACTACAGTATAATCAATATTCGTAATGATTTTAACCTATGGCCAAAACATCTATTGTAAATTTTAGTTGTAGCTAATATTTTGACCTCGCTTGCAGAAACAACGGCTAACAACCATTGCAGTCACGATTAATTAGTATTTTTCATAATTTTTCAGTTTTAACCATAATAATTAACTATAACAAAAAATTATAATTAACTATATAGTCATTAGTCTATGCCAAAAAAAAAAGAGGAATATATAATTAAAGGCATTTAAATAAATAAATGCATTAATTTATAAAAAAAAATACTTTAGGACAAAAACAAAAAGAAAATCTTTGTAGGTTATTTCCAATAGCATTCTTATTTGGGCAATGTTGGGATTAAAACTGATAATCTCATTGCAAAATGTTAAACTGAGAAAATAATGAAAAACAATCAACAGAAGCAGTCACCACAACTGACATAATATTCCATAACAAATACAAGACATAATTAAACTTAGGATATTACAATGTTCTAAAGCATATATATATATATATATATATATATGTAGTAGGGCTGAATTTTCTTCAATGAGAGAGAGTCTCACACATGCATATATATGAAAGATGATCATTTTTTCAGAATGGCAGCCCTCCTCATTTGATGTTTCCCAGACCCCTGCATGCATGCACCCAATATAATTAAACTTCTCTTCATTAATAAATATTATTCAGACAGTAACTCATTTCTAAATAGGTATTTAAATTCACTTAAGTTTGAACACATTGACCAAATTCGAATACAAGATCTCTCATAAAAAAAATTTTACTCCGAACTATTAGGTTGTCCACCCAAAAGACGGCAAAGTCTTCATCGTCGATATTTTTTCTTGAATTTAAATAATAAATTAAATACACAACAAACCTAGTTATTCTATCTCTCATGTTTAATAAATAATATATATATATATATATATATACACACGTATATATATTGTTTAGCCAGTGAAAGGAGAGATAATAATGTCAGCATCGATCTTCCAAATGTACCGGAGACCAAAAATACTAAAAGTATAAGTCCTCCTGTTTAATCCTATATGCATCTATAATAATGTCCGAATTCTTCGACAAAATACATGAAATCATAATTAATTTTCAGTATTTACACAAATAGGCCAGATGGCTTGTATTTAATTTCCTTTGTAAAACCACTTGTTCGTAAGCGGAAGTATGGCATGAACTCTTGGGAAAAAATTAATTTTAGTTCTGTAAATTTATGGAAGGTGGTATTTTTTGTTCTGCACGAATTGATTTTTATAATTTAGTTATGTAACTTTATAATTTTGGCAATTTTAATCCTTTTCTCGGCCAATTTAAGTTGAAAATTACATGTGACTTGCATACGGCCAAATTAAATTATAATTTTAAATTTATAACTTAGGAGGTAAAGGCATTTTTAGTCCTATAATTTAGAAAAGTTGGTAGTTTTGATTTATACGACTAAATTGTAAAATTTAACTGGGCATATGCAAATCACATGTAATTTTCTGCTAAAATTGATCGAAAAAAGACTAAAATTATCAAAATTACGGGACTAAAATTGCAATTTTCCTCTAACCCTTGCCAGCTTACTAAAATCCAGAACAAATGTTTGCAGAATGCATAAAATAAAACTGATAAATAAAATAAGGAGTACTGCTCGCTTATAATGAAAAAGAAATAAAAAAGTGAAATTAAGGAGAAATTATAACATTAATTACCTCATTAACAAAAGCTTGGTTATTGGTCTCCAACATAAGCCCGAAATGGATGTGAGGGAAGTGTGCCCACTGCATCAAAAATGTCCATCAGTCAATACCCTAAAGAATAATTTGTACTGAAATTGCAGTGATGAGCCAACAAAAATTGTACAAGTTTTCACTTTCGCATGCACTACATAATTTAAGTGTCGAAATTCTCTAACACAAATGCCCACTTACATTTTTTGCAGCAGTACTGAAAGCTTCCCTGTGGCTGATCTCTGGATTATTGGCCTTAATTCTTTGAATCTCCTCTCTGACAATTCGCATTTACAATTCTCTCAATTAATTCATTCATTAATTAAAATGCCATCTAATATCTGCATTTATATATATATATATAGGGGGATTTAATTAAATTGAAGCTGCCTCTATATGAAAATTGAATATATAAAGCCCCCTTTAAACTTAAAAAAGGGTAAAAAAAATAAAAAAAGCCTTAATATTTTAGAAAAGGAATTAACATTTAACCCCGCATCTGTCGGGAAAAAAAAACCTTACAATTGGCTACAATTAACGGTTATGGCTAAAAATTATGGTGAGTAACTATATGTTAACAACTGTTAAATAAAATCGATGCAAAAGACTAATTTTTTCACTATATGAAAAGATTATTTGAGACAACTAAATAAGAGTCATGGTAAAAATATTTTATATGACTTTTAGCCATGCATGACAAATGTTTTAACCAACATCGCAAAAACCACGACCAACAACCGGTGCGCGGCCGTGGTCCAAAATTATCTACAACTGTTTATTATTAATCATAATAATTAGACATGATTAAACGTTATATGTCTTAAAGTGCATTTTGTTGTGTTCTTCAATTGCACAAATTAATTGCAATTAATTTTTATGTTTTAGGCTGTATTTTATATATTTTATTCTTATTTACTAACTATAAAAGTCGGGCCAAAACATTTAACTAGCACTTAATTTTCTTTTCTCTCCATCTCCACCGCACAAAAGAACGAGGTGCGTCGAGGTGGGAGAGAAAATAAAACTGAGTGCTAATATTAATTGAATTTATGCTTGGTAAAATGATGACAAAATAAACTATATCTAGACCAAAACATGAAAATCGATTGCAAATTGCGATTGTAATAGAAATTTAACCCTATATATGCATAAACAGTAGAGAAAGAAATATATATATATATATAGGGATGATAGAATTGTAGGTTTTGGTAATTACTTTATGAACTGGTTGTATGCAGACGGCACTCGCTGCCTCTTCTCCGGGGCTGCGGATTTATGAAATAAACGAGAAAATGAAGTAGAAAAATCAAATTCGCGATGAACTTAGAGAATTAAATTGGGAAAAATGCAATAAGCCTCCTTATGATATTGTAAATGAATAAATTACTCCCTTATGAACACAATATAGCGATTTACGACCTCCCTGTAGTTTCTAGAAAAGTCAGTTGTTTTATTTTAAAACACATAGAGGTAAATTGTTATTATTTTTTTTTATAGGAGAGTAATTTGCTAATATGCAATATTACAGAGAGGTAAATGCATCAAACTTGATTAAATATCAATTAAATTAGAAAGGAAAAAGAGAAAACGAACGTCGATTGACGATCCTCTGCTCTGGTTTGTGTGTGATGGAAGGTTGGATTGCCATCTTGTTGTTCCATTTGGAAGAGGAACCTAAGTGATCAACTTTGTACTCAGTGGAAGTGTGGCCAGCAGCCTGAAGTTCAAACATTTGTACAAGTGAAAAAATGAATAGCAAAACACATTGAAAAAAACAAAAAAAAAAAAGAGAAAAATGAAACAGTAAGACCAAATCTTGATATAAATTTTACATGCAAACTGGCGAAAAATGTACACTCAACGCGTAATCACAACATATGTAACACTTTTATTAAATTTATATTTTTTTTATCGATTGTAATTGAGTAAAATAAAATAAAGAGGAAAAAAATGGATGAAAGAAAACTCAAATATGGATAATTGGGATAATAAATTAGTGGGAAGTGGTAATTAATTAATTTAAAATAAAAATGGAAAAATAACAGATCAGAAAATATAAGAAACTAAACCACCATTTTCGATTATGACTTCAATTGAAAAGCTAAAACTTGAAAACAAGTTGAATAATTATACATAATTAAGAATATAAATGAAAGTCCGTAGGGACGTGATTTATTTAATAATATTGTAATTTATTAGCAGAAAACAATTGAGTGAAGACATTAATATATATTAAATGAGGAGAAAGAAAGAGAGATTTTGAGGGAAAGGGGTAGCACTGAAAAGATGTTTTCTCAGGAAAAAGAAAGAATAAAATAACGATGTTGAAGTGACTGAATCAGTTGGGAATGATGAAGAAAATGGCAGCTGTGATTGACAGTTTCTACATATATATATATAAATCTAAGAGGAAAAAACCAGTGTTTCCATAGCAGCAGACAGTTCCTGAGGATGTCTATATTTCATTTTTTTTTTTTTGGAAAAAAAATAGAACTTAGATCCCAACTTTCAAGCCCACCAACACATCAATCAAATCAACTAATCATTAAAAGAAACCAGAAAAAAAGTTTGAAAATATTAATAAAGAAAGAGCAGAAAAATCAAGAAAATTCCTTACATCCTACTAGAAAAGCAAAACTATATATATAGGTACTTAGATTCTGGCGGCTGTTAGGGAGGTAGGGTTCTCAGATGTAAGATCTTGGGAAAAGTATTTCTGTTTTTTCTTGAAAATTTAATACTGATTTTTAAGAGATTGATTCCCTCGAAAGAAGCAAAATCCAGAAACCCTAGATTTCAGAAGCCTAGCTATATATGTATGAGGTTTTTTATGATCGATCGCCCACAAATTGAGCTGAAATGTTGTTGAGAAAGACCTGAACATCTTGCCAGGACGGCTGCAGACATTGGAATGCAGCTGCCATATTCACACCCCAAACGTTGCTGCAGTGCCCACATCGAACTGTCACAACATCAAACAAGTTGTTGCATGGAACACTCACCTGCACAAGAGAAGCTCAAAATTTTTCAAGAGAGAGAGAGAGAGAAAATTTCCCTAGAAGTAACATTGAGAAACTTCTGACTTTGACATCCACAAGTAGAGAGAGAAAATAAAAATTGAAAGGAGTAAAAGAAAAGGGTCATGGAGAAACACTAGATATGAAATTAGCATGAATTTTTCCAGAAATTAAATGAATTTGTGGGAAAACAAACAAGGGCTTGAAAAAGAACCCTAAAATGTTAGGGTGAGCAGGGAGTGTGACTTTTCAAGAAATGGTCCAACCCAGGGAGCTTGAATTTTGATCCAGAGCCAGAAGCTGCTGGAGAAAAGCTTAATTTTGACAGCACTCAGCGCTTAGGAGATGGTGAAATCTTTTCAGCAAAGGAAAAAAGCTACAGCACACAGACGAGGAAATCCACTGCTCAAGGACTTGTCTTCATCAGCTTAAAATAAGTTTATACTACTTTTAGATAATCGACACAAAATATATATAATCTCTGTAGTTTCTCTCTCTCTCTCTCTCTCTCTCTCTGAGAGGTGGTTCTAACTTCAGGGCCTGAGGTATGACTTTTTTCTACTCTTTGACTGTAAAAGAAGAGAAGAAAGAGAAAAGTCTAATTGAAGATGTAGACATGACTGTATCAGAAAAAAAAAACACAAGAAACCCTGGCGGAAAATTAATTGTATTTCAGCAGAATAGCACCAAAAACCTGATCTCTGAAGCAAAGTTCAGCTTTAATCATCAAGGAAATTGTTCTTTCTTTAAAGAAACACACGCGAGAGAGAAAGAAAGGAAGGAAGCCCACAAGCACAAAAAGATGCATATAAAAATGAACAGCTCCATGCATAATTAATTGCTAGGAGTTTAGGGGATTTTGAGAGTATTAAAAGCAGATCCCAGAAAAGAATGTCTCTTAATTTGTTCTACCGCAAGAACAATACTGCAGAAGTTGCAAGGAATGTAACAGAGCTGCTCCGGCACATCCATTTCTTCAGAAGAAATTGAGAAGAAACACCAAACACAAGATCGAAGAAGTAGAGAAATGAAGCACTCTCAACACAAAAGGCCTATATATATTCTCTCTCTCTCTCTCTCTCTAGATTGCTTTCAAGATGAGTTATGTATCAGAGAAGCACAACTTCTGCTGCTATATAAAGAATTCTAAGGGCTAAAAAAACTTAACTTTTCCAGAGGCCCCCAAGAAAAAAGAATATGAATTTTTTGTGTAGGAGGTGAAGGGAAGTATTTAAAAAAAAAAAAAAAAGACAGAAAAAGCTAGCTAGGGTAGGATCCATCAAGGGTGGTGGTAAATAAAGGTGAGATATGAGGGGAAGGGCTAGGGTTTCTGAGAGAGAGGGGAAGTCATGAGCTTTGGATGCATTAGCAAAAACAGTGATTTGTGAGATGTAAAGTGTTGACCACTCCCTTTCACTGTCTCTGATGCACCACGGCGGACTAGGGGGGCGAATTTTCTCTATCATAACCATATAATTATATATATACTTGGTATGTAGATATATATATGTATTATTTTCGAGGCTATTAATTGTAGATGTACAAAAAATATATGTACGTTCACATGTATTTCTACCTATGATATCGAGGAATAAATGGTTGAGTAGCTAGGGACCATCAGTTTTAAATTTTCTTTTCGTAATTTCTTATCACATATACATTTCATAATGTTAGGATTTCTTTCTTTTGGACACATAATATATGGATTGTCAATGGATGGCATCTAGAATTAAGACAAATAATTGAACATGGATGGTTTTGAATCGAGTACATGTTTCTATTTTTATTCAAACTTAGTAAGGTCGTAGTTGGAAATTCAGCCAAAGCACCGTCTCATGTATTTGTAGAGGAAATCAAATGCAGTATTTTGATATGTAACCTTTACGTACAAACTCTACACTTCAAACCTTTCTTTTATGAATGGGTGGCAACGAGATTTGAGATCAGGACTTGGGTCTTGGCCTGACTTTGATTCTATTTTGAAGAAAACATTGCAATTATGTCGCAGAGTATAGCCTAGTTTGCAATATTAATCTCATACTTTTCGTAATAGCTAATATTAATTCAACATTTTAACTTTTTACTGCACATTAGTCCCAATGTTAAAAATTTGATGAAAACCTTTAGTCGACAGGATGAAAGATGTGTGGCAACCTGCTAAACCCGATTTTGTGTGGGGCGGGGGCGGGGGCGGGGGCGAGACAAGCATCACGTACGATGCACGTGATGCTCGTGTTATTATTATTGTCATTAATATTTAACATAACCAAGTTAAAGTAGATAAAGTATTTTGCCAAAAGTAAAATCCAAAACTACACTCCCTAAATGAAAGAACCCTAATCCCCCCCCTTCCCCCTCGGCCCCAAATGGCTCCCCAAGAGCAAAGAGGCAAAGAATCAATTGTCGAGGGAAGCAAAATGTTGCGCCCTCATGAGTTATACGATGCCTGACTCCAGATTACGATAAGTATTTTTCTAAATGTTATTTATTTTATTTTTTTTGTTGTGCATCAAAACATGTAGTTCGTGTAGTGAAGTGGTTTATGTCAATATTTTGTGTTTGATTTTAATTATAAATTTTTTTGTAGCACACTCTATCGCTACTAAGGCTATATCTCCCCCTAAACATCATTTTTAAAATAATCCCTAGATCTATATATATAAATATGCACATAATCTCAATGTCACAACAAACACAATCAACCCACAATATTATATACATACGCATATATGAATGACCACAAAGTAATTAATCACAAGTAGTTCCCACGCTTTTAATTCCGCTTTATATAACCAAAATGTGGTTTGTATTTTAACTGACAATGAGGAGAAAACTGCACAACGGCCCGATCTGACTGAATATAACACTTGTAACTAGCCTTTGACAGGCAGACACCTCACGATCTACTCCTGAAAAAGAAATGTAAGTAGAGGAATGAGTCTGTAATTCAATAAGTAAATATCCAGTGCTATCTATATATGTATATCAAATATAACCCAAACAAAATAAGTGGGCAACATGCATAGAATATAATCAATTTAATCCCAACATAAACAACTTTATTGCATAACATAACCAACTCGCAATAAAATGATCAATTAAACTCCTTTTTTTCCTAATCTGCTTACCAGAAAGTGATATAGTGTTTTTCCCATCAACTCAATCTCACTGTTATATAAAGTTCAAGTGAATTCCCTTGACAGCCGACTCATCAATCTCATTTCACATCACAAGTCTTTCAATTCGCATCATAGCTCGTTAATGTCTCATCATAACTCTTTTCACATAACATCATACCTCTTTTTCATATCGCATTAAAACTTTTTTCATTTCATTTCTTTCTCATATCACATCATAACTCTTTTTATTTCATTTTGCCTTGCAGGCTTTTCAACAACATCAAGGGTATTCACATCACAATTATGTTCAATTTCCATCACTCCTTCATTTCCATCATATGACCAAATTTTGAGCAGCTAGTAACGTAAAATCATATATCAATATATTATCATTTTCAGGAACCCACAATACATCATACAACGATTATAATATTTCAATATATTTTCTCATTTCACGTACACAATAATTAAAGTGAATCAAATTAAATCATCCACCACTCCTCATACATTTTCAGATAAATCGGCTTCAGCATGAATCATAAATTTATATAAAAGCAATACCACAAATAAAGGGCACATATATAGATACTAATTATTTACTTACCTTGGCCTTACAGCGCTTTTATCTACCCAATATATAATTATTCAGTCCTTTCACGTTATCCATGTATCCTATAATGAGT
This sequence comes from Sesamum indicum, assembly GCF_000512975.1. Classification (NCBI taxonomy): domain Eukaryota; kingdom Viridiplantae; phylum Streptophyta; class Magnoliopsida; order Lamiales; family Pedaliaceae; genus Sesamum; species Sesamum indicum. The sequence continues at coordinate 6,344,633 of NC_026149.1, read as the reverse complement.
TATAATTCATATAATTAATATATATCAAGAATATCGTAATTTTTGAATAGAATATTAAATATTATTTGCATAATTTTTAATAATTCTTTAATATTTTATTTCTATAGAAATATAACATAATGTTTGATTTTGTTTTTAACTTGTTTTTGAATATTTTGTAGAGATAGAGAGAAAAAAATAAAGATAAATAAAAATAAGTTAGAGATAGTGTGTATGTTTGGATTTGTTTTTGGAGATAATATAAAATAAGTATGGTATGTTTGATGTTGGGTAGTGGGGAGACAAAAAGTACTGTTCATTGTCAAATCATGTCTCTTTTATATATAAAATAAAATGTATTTGCATTTAAAAATCAAATACAAACCTCACCAAAGAAAATATTATACATCTAACATGTATATCAACCCTCTAATGCATCCTTCAATTTTTTATAATTTGAAGATCCACATAATCCAGTATTAACTAAATATAATTTATAACTACAGATTGCAATGGTTTGAAAAATATATTTTGGATTAATACGGCGTAATGTCCAATTAAACTATGACAATGAAACCCTTAAGTCATTGAATGATAAATGACGCACATAATCATGTTTTCGTTAACTTTATAATTAACATATGACAACAAGTGACTGACTCACATATTCTACAACAACACCACTAATACTTAAGGATTGTCACGTCGACGTGGTGGAATTCCGATTGGTCACCGCGAGCGTGCTGTACTGTCTCCCTTACTATGCGAATGGCCTCCACGGTCGGATTGCACGCCAAAGCGACGAATGTAATCTGTCCATGACCCGATCCCTCCACGGTCGGATTGCACGCCAAAGCGACGAATGTAATCTGTCCATGACCCGATCCCGCCAACTCCCGAACCCATGTCCAGACTTCTACGTGGCGCTAATAAAATATTGCGCGCCAATCGTAGGCCACCATCCCCACGAGCTACCTGTTCCTCAACATCCCAACTGGCAATATGGGTATGCATTTGGTGAGTTGGTGAGTTGGTGCAGTGGATCCCGATATGATAATGGGGGCTTCTTCGCCACCTCTCACAAAACTACGCGGTGCGTAATCTCGGCTATGCCCCCCGTCACTGTGCAACTCAGCTGGACCAAGCAGTAGTCTAATTGGGCCCCATATCTCGAGCATGCTGGGGTAATGAGGCTCTGGATACTGGTAGTATCGTCTAGCCAACGGGTAGATCTACAACAGGTTCATATTGACAATCAATCAATGAAAAATAAATAGTAATTCGGAATAAACAGTTACTAGGTTGCAATAATTTAATTAAAGCGATAACATGACATACCCGTGTCGTATGTGGTCGTAGCTCATCAGGAAAATCCATACAAAATGTTTCAACATCATAATAAATTCCTGGTATCTGAGTGATTTCGTGGAACTGACGAAATCGCTCTTTCAATTCATAGAATTTCTGACGAACCTGATCTCGTGTGTAATGATACCCAAAATGCCGTCGTAATCCACGAACCCACTGATTCATGTGTGCCTCAAGCCAGCCCGTTCCAAGTATCTACGATATGCCATGCCTGCAAAAACTATTCTTAAAGTATAAAATATAAAGCATGTATACACCGAGCTGATATCATAATTAAAATCTTATGAACAACTAAATTATATGTCGAACACATTTAAAGGTAGTATAATAGGCTGAATGTAATGACCTTAACCAATTTTGGATCACAATCCTCATTTCGTACTTGTTACACGCTAGTCACAAGTTGCACATTAACATTACATTCGAATTGTCTACTTTACGTTTACCAATACCTAGGTTGGATTATAAGATGCCCACATCTGCATTGCTATGTTGTCGCGGAATATGCGTTGTGCTTCTAGTTCAGTCACGGTAGGATGTCCTCTATGGTAAAATGCATCCATATCGGGAGGAATTTCATTTTCTGGTTCGTTGAAAATAATGTCATCATGACTGAACCTACGGATGAAGTTATGAAGTATACAACAAGCGATAACTAAATCCACTTGGTGCTGAAGAAGGTAGCTTGGCATCCCCCACTGTAATATTGGAAACCGCTTCTTCAGTACTCCAAAGCAACGCTCAATTACATTTCTTAAACAAGAATGGGCATGGTTAAATAGGTCCTGTGGGGTACGGTATTGACGACCATGGCCCCTATACTCGGCTAAGTGGTATCGAATACCTCTGTAAGGCGCAAGAAAACATTGATAGTTTGTAAATCCAGCATCCACTAGATAATACTTGCCTGCAGTACTTCATAAATTATTTATCAGCTGATAACTCTGCAATTATAATGATTTTATAGCAATTTAATCTTCCTTTTTAAGCCAAAATATTCCTAATTATGTGATTTTATTGCATATTCAACAAAAAGGAAGATTACAAGGACGTTTCTGCAGAATTGACAAAGCGTGCCTACGCTTAATGGAGTAGTCAACTCGGGATAAGGATAAGCACGAGCGATTTCCCCACGAGATAAAGGAATCAAGTGTTTAGATTTAGAAAGGATTCTTTAAAGCTTATCTTTTGTAATTTATTTACCTTTTTAGAGTTTATCACGTATCTATCCCCCCACTACGTCTAGATTCGTAGGGGACTTTTATTATAAATAGGGGGGATCTCTTCATTAGAAGACTGTTCAGTTTTTATCTTAGAACTCTATAGAATTCTCTTTTCATCTCTTCTCTTTTATTTTATTCTACTATCGGAATTAATGGAATTCCACTTTCTAGTGTGTTCTTCTATGTCCGGCTAAATTCCTTATTTTCTGGTTAAGGTATGGTGATTGCTTGATTCCCATTATGTTGTGAGATCTAATCTGCGTTCTACACTTGTCAAACAAATATTCATGTTATTCTCTATGCTTTAATTACAAACGTCTGATTTATGAATGATTCGGCCGGTTGTTCATTATCAAGAAGGTTTGCTTAGCTAATTGAACTTTATAAATCCGTATAATTGTTTATTTAGTTCAATACTTAGTGGCAACGTAGCATGATTAGTTATATCACAGTATTTAATTATGTTATGGGGAATGCATGATCTAGTTTAAACGAATTGTCCTCGTAGGAGTTTGTTGATTAGAATCAGGCCTTTCTAATTCTTAATGCTGTTAATAGATTAAATCTTGTGGACGTTCCCAAGGTTGTCTGTTAATTAGAGATCTAGCCAACGGTCGTACCTTGGCTAACGAAAAGGTAAGGAAAGGTGAGGTTGTTAGGTCGTACCAACGACCATAACTGGTTTATTTGTCCATACATGTGTTATTCTTGCATCAATGATCAACTCACGAGAATCAAGCATGATCCTAGCCTTAACCGGAAAATCTCTCTCTCATATTTTTACCAGGTATTTTTAATTATTTAGTTTTCAATTACTCCTTTTTATCAACAACCTTCTCCATTATTTTCTATTTTTCTAAAAAGAAATTAACTTAAAACCAATCCCTGTGGATCGACCCTACTCCCACTTTCACAAGTGTAGTAGGAATTATTTTTGGTGATTTCGACACTCATCAAATTTTGGCGCCGTTGCCGGGGATTGGCGTTTTTAAGTATATTTCTTTATTTTTTTTAGTTACTTGATTTTTATCACCGTTAATGCCAAGGTCTTCTCGTACAGGTAAATTGGTATACGACCCCGAAATCGAAAAGACCGTACGAAGACTTCGTCAGGAGACTAAGTAACAATTGGAAGGAACATCCGCTCCATACGAAGACAAAGAAGACCCAACTTTTGAGTTTGAGGAATCCCTAAGCGAAGCCGAAGAAGAGACAATGGCTTTGATCCCTGAAAGATCGATCAATGACATGACGTCGCCCGATTTGAACCAGCAGGCACTGTGCATTGAATACCCCGATTTAGAGGTAGATTTTGAACTGAAATCTGGATTAATTCATTTACTTCCTACCTTCCGTGGTCTCGCAGGTGAAGATCCACATAAGCATCTGAAGGAATTCCATGTGGTGTGTTCCAGAATGCGACCAATAAGCGAGGAACAAGTCAAATTGAGAGCATTCCCCTTCTCTCTCGCCGATCAAGCGAAAGATTGGTTGTATCTCCTACCTTCAGGATCCATTACAAGATGGAACGATCTCAAAAAGCAGTTTCTTGAGAAATACTTCCCTGCCTCAAGAGCCACAACAATCCGGAAGGAGATCAGCGGAATTCGACAATTCTCGGGAGAAAGTCTTTTCGAATATTGGGAAAGATTCAATCGATTAGTGGAGAGTTTCCCATCATCAAATCCCAAACCACCTGTTGATCCAGTATTTCTATGAAGGTCTATCAAATATGGATTGAAAACTGATAGATGCAGCAAGTGGTGGAGCATTGTTCGACAAAACCCCCACCGAGGCGCGTAAACTAATCTCGACTATGGCGTCCAACACGCAACAATTTGGGGTTAGACACGATGATCCACCTAGGAAGAGCAACGAGGTAAGTAATCTTGAAAAACGTTTAAATCAACGAACAACTGTTGTTGAAAAAGTTATTGCAGATACTTACCAACAAGTCAAAGCGTGTGGTATTTGCACCTTAACGGGGCACGCAACCGACATGTGCCCAACTCTTCAAGAATCAACTACCGAACATGCCGACGCCATAGAAGGATTCGCCGGACAACAACAGAGAAGATATGA
>NC_026149.1:6339213-6339763 GCF_000512975.1 Sesamum indicum | reverse complement strand
TCCAACAACAGACTCAGACGAGCATTCAAAATCTAGAATCTCAAATCAGTCAATTGGCGTCAACTGTTGGTAAGCTCGAGTCCCAAGGTAAGCTACCTTCTCAATCTGTTATTAACCCTAGACAAAATGCTAGTGCTATTACGCTTCGTAGTGGAAAAGAACTGCAGGAACATGTGAAGGAAGATAACACAAAACGTGGGCACGATGCGGAAAGAAAACCGGAAAAGGAAATTGAGGTCCAACAAGAACAAACCGAACACGAAGTGGATCATCTGAAGCCTTTGGTAACTAGACCACCCTTCCCAGAGAGATTCACCAAAGCGAAGAAGGAAGAGGAAGAAAAAGAGATTTTTGAGACATTCCGCAAAGTAGAGGTAAACATCCCTTTACTCGATGCCATCAAGCAAATACCCCGATACGCGAAATTTCTCAAAGAATTATGCACTAGCAAGGGAAAACTCAAGGGAAACGAACGGGTAAGTATGGGGGAGAACGTCTCTGCAATTCGCCAACGAAAACTACCCCCAAAATGTAAGGACCCAGGTACGTT
>NC_026149.1:6335241-6338586 GCF_000512975.1 Sesamum indicum | reverse complement strand
ATCTTGAGGAGGAAAAACTTATCCGAGTGCTTCGCGAATTTCGAGAAGCCATTGGATGGACTATTGCCGACATTAAAGGTTCAAGCCCTTCGACTTGCATGCATAGAATACTCCTAGAGGAAGGCGCAAAACCTTCAAGGGAAGCACAACGCCGGTTGAACCCTTTAATGATGGAGGTAGTAAAGAAAGAGATTTTGAAACTTCTCGATGCAGGTATGATCTTTCCAATTTCTGATAGCGAATGGGTAAGTCCAACTCAAGTAGTACCTAAGAAAACAGGTATTACTATAGTCGAAAATTCTGTTGAAAATTTAGTACCCACAAGTGTTCAAAACGGGTGGCGAGTTTGTATTGACTATAGAAAGCTTAATGCCGCCACGAGGAAAGATCATTTTCCACTTCCATTTATAGATCAAATGTTAGAAAGATTAGCCGGTCAATCTCATTATTGTTGTCTTGATGGATATTCAGGTTTCCATCAAATTCCAGTGGCGCCGGAAGATCAAGAGAAAACAACATTCACATGCCCATTCGGAACCTTCGCCTATAGAAGAATGCCCTTTGGCCTTTGCGACGCACCCGCTACCTTCCAAAGATGTATAGTTAGTATTTTTTCCGACTTTGTTGAACACTTTATTGAAGTTTTTATGGACAATTTTACCGTCTATAGAAACTCATTTGAAGATTGTTTGGAAAAATTGACTAAAGTACTTGAAAGGTGCATAGAAAAAAACCTCGTTCTAAATTATGAAAAATGTCATTTTATGGTCGATCAAGGTTTAATTCTAGGACATATCGTGTCTTCTAGGGGGATAGAAGTAGATAGATCTAAAATAGACGTCATAAAATCTTTACCTTACCCCGCTAGCGTGCGGGAGATTCGTTCTTTTCTTGGACATGCAGGATTTTATCGACGGTTTATAAAGGACTTCTCGAAAATTGCCCAACCACTGTGTGCGCTGCTGCAGAAAGACGTAACTTTTGCATTTGATAACGAGTGCATGAAGGCCTTTGACAAGTTAAAGGATTCCCTAACATCAGCACCGGTGATTCGTCCACCTGACTGGAATCATCCTTTTGAGATAATGTGTGACGCTAGTAATCACGCCATCGGGGCTGTCCTAGGCCAAAAGATTGGAAAAGATCCCCACGTGATATACTACGCATCACGGATGTTGGATAGCGCTCAAAGCAATTACACGACAACGGAAAAAGAACTTTTGGCTATTGTTTTTGCTTTAGAAAAATTTCGCCACTATTTACTTGGAACTAAAGTTGTTGTGTATTCTGACCATGCAGCGTTGAGATACTTGTTGTCAAAGAAAGATGCAAAACCACGATTGATAAGATGGATACTGCTACTGCAAGAATTCAATCTAACAATCAAAGACAAGAAAGGGGCGGAGAACCTCGTAGCTGACCATCTTAGCCGATTGGTCACCGACGAAAACCTACCACCTCTGAACGACGAGTTCCCGGACGAACATCTCCACATCATTCAAGGAGTCACCCCATGGTACGCTGATATTGTTAATTTTTTAGTCACTGGTGTCTTACCACGTGATTTAACTAGAGCACGAAAAGATAAAATCAAAAGTGATGCCAAACATTATGTGTGGGATGAGCCGTACTTATGGAAATTTTGTTCAGATCAAATCATTCGAAGGTGCGTTCCTGAAACTGAAATCCCCTCTATTCTTGAGTTTTGCCATTCATATGCATGTGGAGGCCACTTTGGACCAAAAAGAACAGCATGAAAAGTACTAGAATGCGGCTTGTTTTGGCCAAATATGTTTAAGGATGCATATCTATTTTGTAAATCTTGTGAAAATTGCCAAAAAGTAGGTAATCTTGGCCATCGTAATCAAATGCCCCTTTCCCCAATACTTGTGTGCGAAGCATTTGATGTGTGGGGGATCGACTATATGGGCCCCTTCCCATCTTCTTTTGGCAAGACTTACATCATTTTAGGAGTAGATTATGTGTCTAAATGGGTAGAGGCAAAGGCCACTCGTGTCGATGATGCTAAAACTGTCGTGGAATTTGTCAAGGCTAACATTCTCTCTAGATTTGGTATGCCAAGAGCAATTATAAGCGACCGAGGGACACACTTCTGCAACAAGGTAGTCGACGCATTGTTTAAGAAATACAACATCACGCATCGAATCTCGACCGCCTACCATCCCCAAACGAATGGCCAAGCGGAAGTCTCCAATCGAGAGATCAAGTCCATACTCGAGAAAACGGTGAATCCTAACCGAAAGAATTGGAGTACACGCTTGGATGATGCACTTTGGGCTTATCGTACGGCATACAAAACACCCATAGGTATGTCCCCTTATCGTTTTTGGTAAATCTTGTCACCTCCCTGTCGAACTTGAGCATAGGGCGTATTGGGCGATCAAGCAATTCAACTCGTCAATGGACGAAGCGGGAGGGCAAAGAAAGTTGCAAATACAAGAGCTCGAAGAATTACAGAATGATGCTTACGAGAATTCAAAAATCTACAAGGAAAGAGCAAAAGCATTCCATGATCGCACCATATCTCGGAAAGAGTTCGTTGTCGGACAAAAAGTTCTCCTTTTTCATTCTAAGCTCAAGTTATTTCCGGGTAAGTTGCGTTCTCGTTGGATTGGACCTTTTATTGTTACTAATATTTTTCCTCATGGTGCAGTCGAAATCAAGAGCCCCACGACTCAAAAGGTATTCAAGGTGAATGAACATCGGCTCAAACCTTTCTACGAGGGATTTCAAACATCAACAATCGAAAAAATTCAACTTGTGGATCCCGCATTCACCTAAACGAACTTCTCTTCGTCTAGCCAAAGACGTTAAAGAAAAGCGCTGCATGGGAGGCAACCCATGAAATCCCTATCCTCTCCTTTCCCCTTTCGTTTAATTTTAGTTATTGCAAATTTTATTCAATTCTGTTTGGATGGCTGAAAAACAGATTTGGAGATCCCACTAAGCGTGCCCACGCTTAGTCGATCTTTCAAAACTGTTCACATCACCTCCCAAAAACAGATTTGGAGACGTTACTAAGCGTGCCCACGCTTAGTCACCCTTCGTAGGCTGTTTTTCACCTTCCTTTCCCCTTCTTTCTCTTTAATTTCCCCTATTTATTTTTATTTATTTATTTATTTATTTAACAAAAAAAAAATCAGAAAATCAGAAAATCGAAAAATATATGTCAATTACCTTCTTCCCTATTTCAACCATTTAACCCCGATTTTTCTCTTTCAGCAAATCGCCGCTGTCACCGCCGTCGCCGCCGCTGCTCCGACGACAGAAACCCATCCCCGCCGTTGCTACCCTTCGAACATCCGCCGCCAACCGTACCCGGTT